>NW_012026918.1:343435-359199 GCF_000956235.1 Wasmannia auropunctata
GAAGGAGGAGGGAGGAGACACAGTTCGGAATCCACGAACTTGGCGTAATTACTGGGTCGAGTGGAGTGTGAAACGATGTATACCCACAGAAAGCTCCGGTCCCGATGCTCCCTCTGGAATTGGAGTGTTGCCAGAGTAACGGCGTTTCAATAACCATCTTTTGCCGTTACATTCTAGGCTTTCAAAACGCCTTTCAAAGTCCTCACCTTTCAAAATAGACGCGTCTCGCCTCGGTGCGCGAGCACGGACGGAGAGCATTAATTATTAAATATCATTCTCATTTCGACTCTTGTACACGCGAAGTGTCCCAGATTTTTGATCGCGCCAGCTCTCTTCGAATTCACCTCGATTTTCCTCTCGAGCTCGATTTTTCGTTAAGGAAAGGTGTTAAAGGTTCAACGATTTCTGCATTAGTAACGATTTCAAGTGAGGAATTTTGGGCGAATTCTCAGCGCGAGGATGTAAGCCGGAAATCCGCACTTATTTCACTTCAACCGGAGCAGACTGTCTCTCGCAATTGTAATACAATTTAACTGTAAACCCGAACCACCAAGATTATTATTAAAAATATAATGGGTGTCGAATAAGAGAGATGAGCTTAAGAATTTTTTATTTTGAAATTTTTATGAAAGAGAGAAGTATGGATGAAACAATTCGGTGAAACAATTCTAAAATAGGTGTTTTAAGCGATAAGCGGTTTGACACACCTAATATCTTTGTAGAAACAATACCATTAGCGAAATATCTGCCATTATATATTCACCGTGTCCACCAGCCAGACAGTTATATATCCGTGCATTAATTAATTGTACTGAATTACTCAAAAGCATGACGGTTCGAGAATGTGACAATTGCAAAACACGATGCGATTCTCTCGCGCCCCTTCCCTTCCCCCCCTTCCCCGCCGCCCCATCAAGTCTCGAATACCGCACGCGCATTTTCTCACAGCACTATTAATATTTTAAATTACATTTTGCACCGCGCACCGTGCTCCACAATGGTATCATGACATTTAAACGTTATTCCTGTGACGTTGCATTTTCCATCTAATTATAAATAAATGCTGCCATAAGCGTCCTTAATTACTGCACCTGGCCTGTTCTAAATAAGAGGCGCAGCGTCTGAATAGAGTCGCGTTGTAAAGTGCAGAAGACGAGAGAGAGAGATATCTTCTCGTCTTTTTACCAGGAAATTTTTTTCTCTTTTTACCAGCAGAAAGATCGCGGCTGATAACTACGGCCGTGAACCCAATTAATTGAACATCATCTTCGACTGGCACCTCGTTCCGCCTCTGACTCCATTCGGGATTTCCAATAATTCTGATATCTCGACAGAAAATCTGATTAGGCTCCCTGGATATTTCTTACGGGCTTAACGTACAATAGCAGCGTCGCGTGTATTTCTGCTCCGCGGATGCGAATGATGTAGAGCTAAACGAAAAATCAATGGGGAAAAAAAACTGGTTTCGGTGATACGGTTAAAAATAGATTTGTGATTCTGACACATTTATGACGTTTGCACAAAGAATCGATAACATCATGAAATACACGGACGAAGACGGTAATAAAAACCATTATTTTAACGCGGATTTCATTTTTTGAAATATTTTTTTCTATTCGCTACAATTTACATAGTTTATAAACAGAAAACGGATCGCTCTTGGGTGAATTAGTCCGTCTTGAAAAATTTTGAAATTAAATACACCGGAGCGTTTTTTCTACACATTGCGGTTTGCCGAGTGTCGGCGGAGCGATCTTCATGTCACTCACGTCGCTAAATTCGATTTAAAAAATAAAAATCATATATTGGCATATGAAGAAGTAAAAACTTGCTAGGTGACGGTTATAGTAATTAAGTATAAAAAAAATTCTACACAACAACAAAGCAGTAAGGGGAAGAAATATAATAATTATATTTATCCTTAGTAATTTTAGCCTCAATATAATTATTTTGAAGCCAGAATTACTAAGAATAAATATAATTATTATATTTCTTTCTCTTTATATTTATTCTTTCCCAGTTATATTTCTCCTTTTCTGTATAATGTTTTTTTACTGTGACGTGTTAATGTATGATTTTTTAAAATTAATAGTCAAGATTGAGTATAAATCAATATTATATGCAAGATTGAATAATCAATAGTATATATTTCAACCTCTTGCCCCTCAACGGGGGGCACAAGAGGGATGTGAGGAGGGATGTGGGATCAAACCGCCAAACTATCAGTCGATCGCTCTTCGCGTGAAGAGCCAACCTCGGCTGTTAGTCATTATAATCTTACGATCAAATTTACAGGTACACGACTATTCTAATTCTGACTATTCCTCGCGTGCATAAGGGCAAACCGAACGGTTCCTCGTGAGGCGGAAAGAGAGAGAAAGGGAGAGAGAAAGGGAGAGCACGCGATCGACAAAAATATCTCGGTAACGTCCGAAATAAAACGTGTGCGCCAGCAGGAGACAGAGAGAGGGGGGGGAGGGAAGGAGAGGAAGAGAGTGAAGAGACGCGCGGGCCAAAGACGCGACTCGACTCCGAACGACTGGCGGAACACGCGCGCTGCGTACAAATGCGAATTTTTTTACTGCACCACCACGTCTCGGCCGACGCCGCGAGACATCGCGTCGCCTGCAGGTCGGGGCAATAACGGTCGGAATAGCGGAACGCCGCCGCATTGTGCGGCGAGTATACGTATATATATACGTTATTCATCCTCGGCGACGATATCCACGCTTGAACGGTCGCGCCGTCGACGACGCCCGAAAATACAACTCGAGCGCGGGTCGCGCGGGGTTGAATATCATAAAAGTTCGATGCAGCGGCGGAGTAATCGCGCCGGAACGATATCGGGCGTCGGGACGGACGCCAGACGCCGCATCGGGGCGTCTTTTCTGCCATGTGGAAACGCATGCACCGGGCGCTCTTACGGGCCGTGGCCGGGCGGCCACGTTCTTGTCAGTGACCGACGGCTAAGAAAAGCTTTCTGGCTTCGCGCGACGTATATCGGGTGGCGCGGATATTTCCACGAGTGTGTGTACGCGACCGCTTTGCCATTGCGACATGCGCCTCGGTAAAAGACGGTGGAAACGCACTGTAAAACGGTGGAAGCGCAAAAAGACGCCAACGGCGGACGTTATACAAATCCCACCCTTTTGGCGGAACGGCGTAATTTATATCGGCTTGGATATACGTCTAACGGCTTGGATTACGACGATCGTTGCTAAACAAACAGACTGCAACATTGTTACGGCGCGGAAAAATAATCGACTTGGAGTTGAGCCATCGAAACGGCGGTGTAAGACAGGGCTGATAAGTCACACGTTTTATGGGACGTTCGGTACATATATACATCTCGTTCGCGTATTTATATACAGGGGGAATAAACCTTTTGCCGCTTTTCGATGAAAGCCCGTGATCGTAACGAGCGGGAGTGATTTAGGCGTAATTTTACGGGGCCTGGATGTAATTATTGCATTATTTAAACTCTCTAACTCTGTCAACGCTGTGTTGGAGAACATTGCTAAAATTAAGCCTATACGAGTAAAGTATACGTTTCACTCGTACGCTTATATATCGTCCCACGATAACGGCTCCCATTTTCGAGCTTGTTTATTAAACGTTGATTAAATGGCTTCGTATATTTCCTCGGGGAAAAGCTTCAATAAATTACTCGGACGTGAAATAACGAATTAAGCTGCTTCGGCTCTGATTTCGCTCAAGTGTATATAGTGTAGCGTTATACTTTCACGACGCGTAAGCCCCCAGATAGGACTCCAAAAGCTTCACGCTCAATTAGACGCTCCTCCGTGAGTAGTGCACTTCAGAAAACGTGTTAGCGAGAACTGCAAACTGCGCACGGTTCGGCTCTCTTTTATTGCTCTGCTGTATCTCGTCTGGTGTAAGGCGCCGCTTTCAAAGGCGTGGCTTCCATTCACATTGTAGTAGCGAGAAATTTCACGAGTATCTACCTCTCTCTCTTTCTCTCTCCCTCGTTCTTCGCCTTCGCGACTCCGAGATATTCTCCTAGAATTATTCTCGTCACTCCGTCGCTTTGGCGCGCGGCGAGACTCGCTTCCGATATGCATGAAATTACCGTAACCGACCGGCGAGGCTTGCCTTTCGGAAAGAAGCGGGAATGTCGTTACCATTGTTGTCAAAAGTGTGTCGGGCTGAATTACATGCTCGACGGTGTACCTTTCGAGGCGCCGCACCTCCTCCAAAAGATTTCGAGTCGCGAAGCGACTCTCTCTAGCTCGGATCGTGTAAGGGAGGGCACTGTAAATGGAAATGAGCCCAACTATGAGCTTACCCGTTCGCCATACGGTCAGACGAAAAGGTAGAAAAGGTGTACGGAATATGCCCGCATACTTTCACGTTCTCCCTAACATGTTGAATTTCGGCAGATAATGCTTGCCTATATAAAGATCATATATTTATATAGGAAGAATTTTATGCATAATCCCATCGGGCTTACACGGGAATAAATCCATAGAAATTACCTGTTGAATAAAAAGTATCTCAGTCATTCTCCTCGTCGGATGTACGTTCCTCTAAAAAGTTTTGAACTGTAAATACTCTGTCCGGTTTACCAATATTCAAATATCCAATATTTACCCGAAGCGGATTATCCAATTGGTCAAATCTCCTTTCAAGGTATCGGGCACGCATTCATTTTTATTGCATTACCGCGCACGAAGCTCTTTTTTTTTTATTCCAAATTTTATCGCATGTACATATCAATTGCAATAAATCTCATTGCATTGTAATGCAATTGATTGTCTGCCAGTCTTGCACGCAGTGATTAAACTCGGGTTTTGATTTAATTGAATCGACAGATTCGGAGACTCTTCCCGGATATTAGATCCGGGATTATCCGGGATAATACGGGATACTCTCGGATTTGTGTGATCGGCTATTAAATCAACTAGATATTTTATAATACAATCTTGATGTCGCGATATTTCTACGTCTCGACGACGAGCAGCTGGGGCACTTTGGACATCGCGACACGTTCTTTCGCAAAGTGAAAAATTCTCGCACGGAAATATGCGGGCATTTAATGCGCGGCTTTAGTATTAAGGGCGTATTCCGAGGGCGCCCTTAAGGATGGGTGGAAGAACGAAGGCGGCCGCCCCTTTGCAATGGTAATCTATGCTACAATTTGCAATTACAAGCGGCGGGAACGCCAAGAATGTCAGCCGTTTCTATGCGGTGCTCCTACATCATGTATCTCAGTCACATATCGCGCATATCGACGTTAATTCCCCCGACCGTTGTTTACCGGGCTAGTTTCGAATCATTAAGGAGAGCTTGGGAGAGCTCGAGATGCGCGTTCGCGTTGCAAACAGGATTGATTGTTACCGCTAGTCAGTTATTATTAACGTAAAAGGAAAAATTGAGTAAACTCTGCAAGCGGTTTTTTTTTACTTTACATTAGAAATTATGATTAAAATATTTATAAATAAAATTTTCGTAATTTTCATACATTCAAATATTCAAATTTATTTAACGTGCAAGCATTATTTAATAATAATAGGTAATAATTATGAATAAAGTATATTTCTCTCGCGTGATATGCAAAATTTTGTCGAGGGATAAAAATATATGCCGCAGCTGTTCCTCGAGACGGGTAAATTCAAATTTATTGCATATAGGCACGAGAGCGAAGCGTGTCTTTTTTTTCCCGGAATTTAGTTTCATCCCGGAATTTAGCATTTGTAGCCCGCAGGTAAAGCTCTCCCCCCCTGATTTTTCGGATCCGCGCCCACCGCGGCGGAGGGCGTCAATCCTGCAGCGCGGGGCAAGAGGGTGGGTTGTAAGCCCCGCGCTTAGGGGATGGCAACGACGACGATCCGGCGTGAAAATAAAACGATACCGCGGCGTGACGCACGTAACGATCCGCGCGCGTATCTCGGGATCTTGATGGATCTGACGCAGCTGATCGCGGTAAAGCTTATACGTCGCGAGCGCGCGGGTAAGTAGAGCCACGGAAACAGTCGGTTGGCAAGAATAAACTTGAAAAAGCGCGAGGCGTGTGGCCGCCCAGTGCCAGAGAGTGAGGTTCCGCGCGCGCGGTTTGGAACCGAGTCAGGCAGGTATGAAAAGGTCAGGTCCTCTCGCGCCCGTGTCTCTTCTGCCTGTATATATAGCACGTACCTCGCACGTAACATCGTTCCAATTTGTATCGCATTTGCATGATGCCTCTCTCGCTCCTCCTCCCTCCCTTTCTCTCGCCGCGGTTGAATTATCAGCTATCCACCTAACTGTCCGTGCGCGCGGAATGAGATTACTTCCTTGTTGCCGCGGCCGCGGCCGACCGAGAGGAACACGAAACTCACGCGCGCATAAATTGAACACACATTCTCACCCTCGGTGCCTCCAACGTAACGTATAACGCCGCGACAAAAATCGCCCTTTGCACCCTTCGCAGAGTTATCGCGTCTTTGCAAATTGCATCAAACGAGACGCGTTCTGGACCTACATGATTAAGAGGGCACATATAAGTTACCTAACCTGTCGAATTTTAATCAGTTTGTTACTCGGCTGTTTTGTGGCTTTAGTGGATGAAAGATTGAAACGCGGTAATGCACCGACCGAATTTGGAACGGGGTATCAATTATTTTCGTCTGAAAATGACATCTACATACTTTAAGAGCGAATAATTAAATTTTCATCGGTTTTGCAAGAGTCGCTCGCATCGGCGAACAATTTGCGCTGGTAATTTTAATTAAAATTTCACGAAAATATACAGGCTTTGCCAGGGCTGATTGAAAAGTACTTGGTCATTAAAACGGTCCCTCCGGGGGCCATTCTAATTGAGCGTGGTGTTGGCCGGTCACGAATAATTAGTCCGGGATTCATCCCAATTTCTATTAGTGTCTGTGTGCGTGTGCGTGCGTGTGCGTGTGTGTGTGTGTGTGTGTGTGTGTGTGTGTGAGAGAGAGAGAGAAAGAGAGAGAAAATACAAAAACGGGGAAGACTCGTCTCTATTGATTTTCTCTTCATCTTCGATTTTCGACACTTCGGCCGGCGGCCGGCCGATGTACTTAAACCCACGCGTCGGGATTTAATTGAAAGCGACTAAGTAAGTACTCAGAAGTGTATTCCATTAGGCGCCACCTTCGCAATAAAATCCGGAAACGTTGAAGAATAATGGCGAAATGGCCGCTCCGTACCGCCTTTTCGCTCGCATTATACTTAAGATAGAATCGTCTCGAAGCCATTTGCACTCGAATATAATTTAATAAACGAGAAAAAAAATGAGTTCTCGCTCGTGTTTTGAAACCTTCTTGACGATTTCATCTTGGAGTTACTACCACTTTTAATTCCACTCGCGTACCTCTTGCAGCTACATAGCGACTTAAGCTGCTCATTTTTCTTCCTAGGCTTTGTTACGTCGCGTTATGTAAAATAAATGCAGATAAATACATTATAATCCATTTGAATGACCCGCTGCTTCACTCCCGACATGTTTTTATCACCGTATGGATAGCTTCCATCAATCTTCGTTAAGAGAGAAACGCGGAAATGTATATGACGGAGCGTAGGAACGCGTTTTTCAGAAAAATACAACAATTTAGAGTATACCATATAATGCCTTGTGTATAGCCTCGTATCCACATTGCCGAAGCATCGAGGTAATCGATGCGGTAATCGCGGGTTTTAGTGGCGAATATAAGGGAAGCACTTTCGTAGCGTGCACGAAATGGGCTTGCGGAAGCGTGATACGCGGGCGGTGTGTGACGCGCTACTCTTCTCCCTCGTAAAATTACGCGTGCCGCCGAGGATTTACTAGGGCGATGACGTGCGCGCGCGAAAGAGAGCGAGAGAGAGAGAAAGAGAGTCTTACGCGCGAAAATCGAGAAAAACATTTCTCGCGGCGCAAACGAAACACGAGAAGGCTATTTTAACGGGTGTAATGTCCGACGTTGGTCCGCAGGGTAGGGGTTCGGAAATGGAACGACATCCGATAGCGGGCCGTCGGCCGTGAGAACCACTTTAACCGTCGCGCACCGTTCGTTCGTTCGTTCGTTGCGCGCGCGGGGCGGACAGAGGCGGATAGGCAGCATGCACCGTCAGTAGACTTTGCCTTTCACACATCGGGTTAAGGAAAAGGCGGGGGAGAGCTCTCTTATAAAGAACGGAATTGCTTCCTTGAGAAACATGCCCCACGCTTCGCGAGGCAAAGAACGCGGCGGTACGAGTGGAGCTTGAATTACTTTTAGCCGTGCAGATATATCTCGGATATATTCCTTGGAGGGATGATTCCAGTATCCCGCGGGGTATTCGTCTCCGTCTAAATTCATGATTCTGAATGGGAATAGCGACGCAGGGCACATTCTTTTTCTTCCTTTAAGAGATAAAGTGATATACGAAGTGATTTATTTAACGTAAAATACAGCTCACTGTGCATCTCTTTTCTGTCTCTCTTTTTCTCTCTCTACCTTTAGTTCCTTTAGATCTATACGTAATGAGAAAGATTAAAATTCTTGCAAAATAATTATTCACGAAAATACGTGTCGTCCTGTTTTAATATTTCGATGATTTATATTCTGCCACTCCGTCAAACCGCGTCACGCTTTTTCGCGTAATAATAATATAACACTTTTGACATTTTTGAAGTATAGCAAGCCATCAATAAATCTGCATAAAATGCACCGTTAAGATTACGCCATATCGTATATTAGCGGTGGGAGAGGGAGGGAGATAATCCGCTTTGATCCATATTCCTTGCGCCACAGAGATAATTTCTTGCAACTTGATATTCCAGTTCGAACTTTATCTAGACAGGTTGATGAATTATTGAATTGCGCCCGCGTACAGCGGTAGACGCCACTTACGAGAGGCGGCACGTCAATGATGCACACTCGACACTCGACGGGCATAAAAATGTTCGGACACGTGGCGCGAATCGTCGAGCGTATAAGTGCATCAAGGGAAGATGAAGCGATAGTCCGCGTCGCGGACGTGAACAAGAACGCTCTATATATATATACGCGGCACAGTCGATTCGTTATCGGAGATACGAGAAATAGGATCACGCGCGCTGTGTAGAGAAGTATAAATCGACAATGTTCAGCGAAATCTTCTTATAACCTCCGCTGTTTTCGCGAAATATAGTATTCGCGAGGTGCGTTGCCTCAGAAGCTTTAGCTACCGATGACACTGTTATTATTAGTCAACAGTGTCTCTTTCCTTTGTTTTCGTCAGTGAATAGATAAAAATATTAAATTTCTCTTTTTTATCAATAGGTAGATAAAAATATTCTGCAAGGAAATAATGTTGATATTTTACCGGAATATCATTCTCGACAAAACTTTAATCCCGTCATTCAGTCTTTTGTAAAACAGAACGCTGAATTCTCTTTTAAGTATATTTTTATAGCTCAATGTGGTAGGGACTTTGAACGGTTCGCGTTGCAGTACAATTAAAAATTGTCAAAGTACAAAGATGATAGAAAGGATATCAATTTTTCGATATCCGAGATCAATTTGGTCGAAAGCGGAATTTCACGTGAACAAATTTCACGTACCTTACATTTTCAATTTATCTCTCGATATGAGATTATTATCTTTTCTATTTTAACATCAATAAAACTATCTTTTTCGTATAGCGACGGCGAAGAAGAACGAGAAAAGTTTGTGCAGGACACGATGTAATATATAAGCTGGGACTTTATTTTGTTGTCCAACGAGGAAATTCATCCAATGAATTCGTAATCTCCCGTAGGATTTATTCATTCGAAACGCGTACTATAATATGAAAAAGGTCAAGGAATTAATAATTAATGGCGGGGATAATATTTTTTTTTCGCGCGCGCACAACACAGTCTTACGACCGTGCCTTGCCCCGAATTAAAATCGACTCGCTTCATTTTTTAAAACGAAACACGTTTCGCTTCGAAGCGAGGAGAAATTTTAGCTAGTTTTCCTTTGTTACCGTCGGTAATACAATAGCATCTCGACAGAAGCGCGTAGTTTGATATTTGTTACGTCGTGTAACGTGGCGTACATTATACGTCTGCCTCAGATGAGCTCTATTCTATTCATTTTGACGATTCGCCAGGGGATATTTTAATACATAAACTGTGAGCGTCATTCGTGCGTCGCCCGACTGAATTTGTTTCGACCATAATCACCTACCTTTCGTACAGTTACATAAAACTGAATAAACCGTAATACTAATTAACCCACATTTCCTCTGTATAAGCGTAAAAGTGCAAAGATTCGGTCGCGACCGAATTGAAAATAGTAGTTCTATAACTACAATAGTGTCGCGGTCGCGGGAAAGAAATTAGTTTCGCTTTATATAGAATATTATAGAACGACCGCATGCAAGTTCTTCCTCCAAATAATTTTATTTATATTACACGTGCATTTCTCCAAAACACGAGAAAATACAAATGCCAAACGTACATCTGATTGAATAATTCATTAACTTACATCCTCATTCGTACGCTAATTATACACACATGTTAGGATATACGTAAAATGCATCTCTCGTCATAATTACTTAATTGCCAATATCGGAAAACACGACTTTATAAAGCGGAAACCGTTTTTCTCAGCAGTTTATACGCGATGCTGCGGGGAGAGCTAATAAAAATCCTTGATATCCGTGATTCCCTCTTTGAGTGCGCTCTTTGTTTATCAGTGTTTGAGGGCGATGGGAAAACCACGATGTGCCGCGCTATATGTGCATTCTCGTGTTACGTGCGCGGCATCGGTAAGTCTTCCCCCTCTCGTTCCACTTTGAAATATTAATTTATGTGATACCCGTTGCGCGAACAAAGTCCGAAGTATGAACTTATGATTCACAACGTCGGTATCAACAATATATCGAGAGGGCACCCACCCCCCTTTCTCTCCCTCCTGTCTTTGGTACTGATGGTTTCCTTGGAGACCGCATGAAACCACGGCAAGAAAATAGAGAAGATGGGAAAACATCATTACGTACTTTCCTTAATATTATACAATACTCCGCTCCCCGGGACCCCTTTGACTTCTCCCTACCTGCCCCGGCTACCTCGCTTCTTCTGTACCTTCCTTTCGTTTGTATTTAATCACAAATACATATACTTCTGTGTATAAACTCTGTCCCGGGTACGACTTTACGGATCTTAAATAAGAGACCGAGCGGCGTCCCTATTTCTCTCTTCATATTTATAATAAATCGAAGACAAAACGTGAGATATCTTTAGAGGAGGATAACTTCGAAGGGGATACCTTGAATTTTATTTTATCGCTATATAAGAAATACGCGCGGCGTATTTCTTGCATCGATAAAGTGAACTTACAACGCGTGTGTAACGTTGCCTCTCTCTGTAAAAAAAAAAAAAAGGGGATAAAGAAAATGTGCCATGCCGGCGAGATATATTTCTCCGGCGGCGTATATATTTCACCAGCAATCTCTCCTTCATCTATACGTATTTACGACTTACCCGATGCACGATCGCGGTTCGCATTGTTATCCGGCCGATTATCTGCTCAGATCAGTCGCGTTAAGAGCCGGCGGCAGACGACCGGAGGAAAGTATTGCAAACGGATTAGATACACACGCGGGGGCGAGAGAAGGATGTTCGCGCGACGCGGAAGCGTGAGGAGGGGCGGGAGGGAGAGGGAGGGCACGAGAAAAAGAGAATGCGAAAGTTTCCAAAGTTTCCGCGTTCGCGGCTTATAGCGGGGCACGCACTCGGGGGAGCGAGGATCGATAGCGGGCGAGAGAAAAGTGGAGTAAAAACGTGAGGAAAAGGAGAAAGGGAGAAAAGGAAATACAGTGGAAAGCCGGACACACGAGAGAAAAAGAGAGAGAGAGAGAGAGAGAGAGAGGCACGCACGGCACGCACGCACGCACTAGTGTTCTCGCCACCGGCGGACGCGCGACAGCCGGGGGGGCACGTCCTCGCGCCACGAAGGCCCGCGCAGCACTGACTCTTTCTACTGGGCGCTCTCGCCGCCGCCGTGGCCCGCGACTACGGTCTACGTTACGCGAGACGAGAGATCGGGGCGAGAGAGAGAGAGAGAGACGGAGAGAGAGATCGGGACGAAAGAGAGAGAAACGGAGAGAGAGAGAGAGAGAGAGAGACGGAGAGAGAGAGAGGAAGAGGACGGCGCGTACACATATTATACACATCACGGCGAAGCGAAACTGATAATCGGGGGCATTGCTTTGGCAGATAAGCAGCTAATGAGTCGGAAAATCGGAATAACACGGATGATACGCGTTAATAACTTTTGAGGCAGTTCGCTAGACGCATCTTTTCCCGAAACAAAAATCGACTTCGGTGACCCACGAGAAGGATCCATTTGTCGCGAACAGACGAGACCTTGCGTGAGAGACGTGAAATTTATTTTGATATACGATAAATGCACACGCGCAAAATTCGGCGTTTTTGAGGATTTACGATCATAATGAAATGTATAATTGCATTTACGGTTCATTCGATTTTCATTTACGTCACTTTACACACTCGTAAATTAAATTATCCAACAGTATTTGCACTACGCATTGTTATAAATTTCGTAATAATATAATGTTATATCATGAACGTTTACTCTGCCGTTTCTCCCTCAAAAGCGGAGCGCTTCAAACGCGGCGTGCGTGTATACAAATATATACGGCGAGAATCAATCGCCGTCGGATTCTGAGGGCGCACACGGTTGATTTTACAAACGTCGCAAAATCGCGCGCTGAGAGTTCCGGTGTTGCTGTCGACGACAAACGAACCTCAAACAATCGGCGGTAATCAAAAAGTGTCAGGGCCCTTGATTGACGGGGCGGCGCGCGGGCCGCGAGCCCGTTTCTGTCTCATCGGTAATTACTAATCGCCTTCATTGGCAGCCCGGCGGCCTTTCGAGGACAACGCGCTCCGAGATCAATTTCGATCGATTATCCGTAATCAGATAAGTTACACTTGAGCAGAATTTCGAAAGGTCAGACGGAGCTGCTGTTCGCTCGTATATACGGCCACCCTCGTAACACCACGGGACGACGCACGGGACGACGCTTCGCCTCGCTCTGCTTGCTCCCGCCAAAGCAGCTCGCGGAAGCAAAAGGCTTCGGCTGGGCGTCTCAGGCTAATGGAGATGCGGGCGATATATCGATTTGCGCGACGAAATTTATACAACGTAAATTGTCCGCATCACGGCCGTCTGTAGTCGCTTTATAATATCGCTGGCCGTTTGCGGATGGCCGGAGCTATGATTTCCCAATCATCGTACGCATGTGCATAGGTGACTAGGTCTAATTGCTATTTAACCTATTTCGATGCCTAAGAGATTAGCCGAGCGCATTTGTGAATGTACAATGAACGTGCTGTATAGCTAATTCGTTATAATAACATTACGCTATAATAATGCTACATATATTATGTAATTATATGTGTTACATTTTGGATAATTATAATTATGAAAAATGCATCGCGCATCGTGCGTAATTATATACACACTATCGTATTACCGGCGTATAAGCGGGATCCGTTACCCGAGTAACGCTATTTTAACGAAAACTATAAATCGACACGTGACAATAATTTAACAATCTTTTATTAGCCCGCGCGCCGCGGGCACTAAATTTCGCTTCTCAATTTATATTAGTGCTCGCGAATATACTTCTCTTTAACGCGGGCATACGTCAAACACGTGTTGCTACGCAATTCGTTACATTCGCGCGCGCGTCGACGCTCGTCGTCCGGGGGAGAGATGGTTCGCCGAGTGCCAAGGGCTTAATTTGTGCGGAACGAGAGATTAATCTAGCTTTAAAGCGATTTTGATACGCGCCGCGACGCGTTTCCGCGTCTGTCCCCGCGAGGCGGGGGAGAGGGGGGGGGGAAGGGGGACGACGCAACGAATCGTCGAGTGCGCGGCCATTCTGAACTGTACGGTGCGACAACGGTGCGGTTCGAGCGGCGCGTATTAAGGACGAGTCGTCGCGCGCACGCACGCGATCGAAAAGAAAAAAAAACGAATAAATAAATCCCGCCGCTTTGACGTTTGACAATGAAATAGTAGCTTCGAGTGCACTCGACACACGCATTGCAACGCGGCGCGTGTAACTAATAACATCGCTGTTGCAACGGTATCTCTGATGGGAGAAAAAAAAAATTACACGGGTATATGGCGCAGGGACACACTTGAAATTACTGCCTCGATTTACCTCGGAATTACTATCCGCTGATGGGCGCGCCGAATAACTGTTTGAGTAAAAATAAGTTATTAATTCGAAATGAAAGCAAAGAGCGAGTTCACGTTATATCTATCTATTTGCATCTCTCCCGAGGCTTGAACCGCGAGTTAACTGGTAATTAGTGGCGCCTCAGACATTCCTCCCTCTCTCCCTCGAGGGATACGAGAACTCGTCCCCCCCTTTGACAATTTCTCGCGTCAAAGTTGCGAATCACGCCGCGTGCACGGTGTAAATCTCGCGAAATAAAGCGACGGGCGCGCAGCTTAAATTCTCGCGAGCGTTACAATTATCACAGATTGCGCGTTGTTTGCTTTAATCAAAAAAAAAAAAAAAAAAATAAAATGCAGAACGCGTGGCAAATTGTGAAGAGCCTGCACGCTCGCGAGTATCGATCCCACGTGTGTGTGTGCCCGGCGCGTTTTGCAAAATTTATACACTCGGTAATACTAAGGTTTATATATGACACGAGGTTTGTTGGTCACGAAGGGCGTCGCGCACACACAGGACGGGAGAACAAATTGTCAAGGTTGCAATCCCGGTGGGATTAATGGATTAGGTCGGACGAATCGGGAAAACGTACTTTCGCATGCAATATTGCGTCCGTCTGTAATATTAAACGGAACGTTGCGCGCCGTTATCACGATAATTGAGGCGCGCGACTGTCGGCCTGATTTTCATTTTTGTTGAACGTTCGTATCCCCTCGTGGTACGGCTCGTAAACGCGATTAAATTCGATATTTGTTGGCCCCCCTCCCACCCTTTTCTCTCTTATTCTTTTCGTAAGTCAATCGATACTCCGAAATAATTTATTTGCCAAACACATTTGCATATACAATGCAGTGAGTATCATTAATGAAAATACACGGAGTGATAATATTTAATAATAAAAGAGCAGATGTACCGATATGTCATAAAATAATTTGTTATTATCTAAAATAATATTTATTTTTGATAGCGTAGAATATTTACATGCAGTGACGCACAGATTCGATTGGTTTTTTTTTGCACGCATTAAATGTACTGCTCCTTTATTTAAAATTCCCCAAATTTTTGCGAATTAACCGCCGGTAAGTAATACTTCACGAAAGTTTTTTCGTCCCGCTTATTACCTCCGCCCTTCTACCGCGCGTCGTTTCTCGCATGCGTAACATTCATTAACTCTGTCCCTCTGTTTCATCCGGGAGAACAGAAGGATCGTCGTGACACAGTCCGATTCGAACGGCCGAATCCCCGGGGGAGGGTGCAGGAACTGGGAAAGCTATAGCGCTGCTCTCGCACGCGATATCGCAGGCCACCGCGCGCATCACGCGGACGTTCTATTTTCGAATCCATTTCACGTCCACGGAGACCGGAGGCGCATCCGAATGGACGAAAACCGTCTGTCACTTCGGCAATCTAATAAATATCGACGTGTACATCGCGCGCGCGGCGCGCACATCCTCCATCTCCTGCGAGAATTCTCGAGCCCTTCACGTCTCCTCCTCCTCCTCCACCCACCTCCTTTTCCTTCGGTGCCTCCGCTATAACTCAATATATATAGCCGCCGCGATGCTGAAGCGTTACAGAGAGAGAGAGAGAGAGGG
>NW_012026918.1:359219-472999 GCF_000956235.1 Wasmannia auropunctata
GGGGGGAGGGACCGACCCAATTTCCTCTTCCTCCCTCCGAAACCGGGTATAACGACTTCGCTTTTGACCGGGTCTTCATGCGCTGCACTCCGGAGACAATCTCGTTAGTCGCCGTCGTCGTCGACTACGACGGCCAATGGAAAAACTAATCATCCGCTACAAAGCCTTGGGGGTTAATGGCGTGTCCGACTGCGACAACTCCATGTGTGTGTGTGTGTGTGTATGTGTGTGTTTTTTTTCAAATTCATGACACGTCTTAGCATGTGACGGTCTTAACGAGATTACCGGCGCTACCTCATAGCGCGCGACCTCCATCGCCATCGTCTTTCACCTATGAATTCTTTGACTAATTTGGTATCGATTTTTCATTAATGATAATGTCAAAGAGAGGCAGAGACTAGACAGTTTCCGATATGAAGGAGCTACTACAAGGAAAGTGGGACACCATCGAATTTTCGTAAAGAAAAAAAAAGAGTAGCGGGAATTGATGGAAAAAATTAGCTAGATTACGTCTCGGCACGAGACGCGCTTACGAAATCAAAGTTTTAATTTATTCATGAAAGAAATATTCTACCGAGGCACACAGTTCCGATGTTTCATGGCGGTTCGAAAATTTTTAATTTAATGGAATTATTATGCGATATAAGTATACACACATTCGTTAAAGATTAGGAGCAAGTTTTAATTTTTAACTGTCAGACACTCAAAAGAGTGTCGTTTTATCTGAAAAGATATACGCGCTTTAGGATACTTACTTTATAAGGTGGAATTGCGTGGGTCTCTTTTATGTGCTTTTTGGTAAATTCATGTGACAGGGAGGGGTGAGGGGAGTGAGCGAACGGTCCGCGTGGTTCTAAATGATTCTGCCGACGCTTCACATCGTGCCAGGTAGACATCGACGGCTCTCTTCTCTGTGGGTCAATGCCTATCGACTATTTTTACCTTATTGGAAGACAGGAAGGGTCTTCTCCTCTCTCAAAGCGAGGTATTCATACATAATCCCCTTTAAATATTCAAAGAAAGGCGCGCAAAAGTTGCTCATCGTCTCTGTACGTCCCGTGTGTCTTCAATCATGTAACTTTTATCGAGAAAGTTTTTGCGCTTGTTTCACAAAAGCGACGTTCTCAAAATCTGTTATTCTCTCTTTATACTTCCGAGGGCGCGCGACGATTGTAAGAATAGATTCCGTTGACTTTCTCAAGGAGTTGAATGCGCAATGATGATAAATCTTGCATGAATCACAGGCAAAAGCCGTTTAACACATATACCTACTGCAAGTGCAGAGATATGCCGGTGGACTCGTGAGAAATCGCATGAATTTTGTATGTGCTGTTTCGTAAAATGTTTCTTGAAACGGCACAATGTTTTTCAGTACCGCTAAACGATTTTACTTAGCAACGGTTTTATCCGGCATCGTATCTCTTTTAAGTTTACTTTAAATTGTCAGAGTCATGCAATGGCGATTCGGAGGAGTTCCCCGGATGTCTTCGTACTCTTCGTGATCGCGCAACGATTTATCTCAACTTTTAATCGTCGGTGAGACAGCTACAATGCTATAGCATTTGTCTCTGCGGGAATCGGGTTGCAGCGAGTTGCCAAGGATCGCCCCAAAGTACATCGCGTCTCGATTCCGCGATGAGAATTCGACGAGTCGAGTATACTTCTATATTAGAAAGAGGAAAGGAGAAAACGATAGAAAGAGAGAGACAAACAGAGAGAATGAGAATGAGGCGAATGTCTCGAGCGTTTTCCCGATGCGGCGATTCGAGTATGCGACGGGGACGCGACGCGCGGGGACGTCTCGCAGGGCCAACAACGCGAGTACGTGCCGCCCGGCTGCGAGCGCCAGATTTTTCCTGGACCCGAGAGCGAGGATTCAAGATTCCCGCATCGTCAGTCTGATGCCAAGAAATCTATTTGCGGCGACGTCACCACGTTTTTGGACGTCCAAGGCCAGCGGCTAACAACTCTCTTATTTACCTTTTATTCGCCCTTAAAGCTCGATTTACTTCAACGGTGCACTTCATTTAATTCTTGTACACAGTATAATGGCCATATTATATCCTGCCAATGTTTACAGAAGGTATTCTCGCGACTCGACATTTTTAATTTGTATAATGTGTATAATTTGATACGCATAGATAAATGTTACATGTACATATTTAGTTTGTGATGGAAAAGTAATTTGATAGGCACAGAATCTTCTATGGACAATTTTATGTTGATTTTTTAAAACAATTTCTACACTCATGAAGTAATATTTGCTATATATATTACATTTCATTATACTTGACGTTACAACGTCTATACTAAATGTTTTTTATGACAACGGCCGTCGAAACTTTATTTACATGGACGATCTCCAACTTCCAGGACATTTTTCTTCCTGTCGAATTTACTTGCAACGACGTTTGCGTCGCTCATAAATTTTCCGCATGCGATGATTACTTTGTGTGCATTTTAGAGTCTTTTGATTTATCGATTTTATGACGTTTAGTATAAAACAGCAGTCACGAAGAAAATTTATAATACATGTATACGAAAAGAATAGAATTGGATTTGTCAGATAATTAAGATGAAAGATTTTGCAATGATTGCGATCCTCCATCGTTAATAGTATTTTATATCATGTTAGCGACGCCGACAATTATATTATTTATTTTGAAATTTCGCTTGCGATAGCAATAGCAGCAAATTGAAAATGTGAAAATTGATATTTGGCATGTATGAAATTTTATCTGATATCAAAACGAGAAATAAATGATGAGTTATTTTTATTATTCTCTTTTTCGAATAATTAAAGGTCAGCGTCAGATATCATTAGGAAATGATAGGGGATGAAAATAGTGCAGCTGGGCGAATGACGATTCTCCTCCGTCCGACGCGATTACCTCTTTATTTCTTGCTGATCTTGCAAGACGCATGTTCTTTCAGCACCACGAAGTATATAGTGTCACGAGATTGGATGCAATTACCACGGACTGCCGGATTCCGAGCGCTAATTTTATATTCGCACGTAATTTTAGAGGGGCTTAATACGCACATTTTCAATGACGCACTTCTCGTTCTATTTTCTATTGCTGAGCATAGAAAGAAATAATAGCGTGTTACCTAAAAATTGTTTAAATCAGGTCACTTAAAAAGTCCCTCAATTAGTCCACATTAAATGATTAAATCATGACTTAAATAATTACACTTAACGAGATTTGCTGAGATAATTAAAATAACAGAATCATATTAGTAAAGGCAAATATTCTAATGTCTCCGTATACTGATATTTCATGTATAGTCAACAATTTTTTTAGATTAGATATTTAGCAATCTCTCGAGTAAGTTAATCTTCGTTTTTTGCGTTTATTCTTACCTTCTATCGAGGAGCGCTCGGTCGAGCAGGTGCGTTGGAAAAAGAAACGCAAGAAGCGGCACAACGTTATATACTCCCGTGGAGAAAATCGATCGCTGACTGTATTTGTTTCTATACAATTAAGCTCTCTGTCTATACGATCGATGCTCGATACACTGGCGTACAATGAAGCTTCAATTTCCAGGGGAAGCCACTCTCTCTCTTTCTCTCTCTTTCTCTCTCTCTCTCTCTCTCTCTCACCCCGACGCGATTAATCGCAATTCGATTTGACGCGACGGTGTTCGAAAATCTATCTTCACGATATGCGCTATGCAAGGCAGGAATATATGCACATCAGTTGTGTGAGTTTCGCACGGGTCGCGCAGAGTATCGACGGTGTGATGCTGTCGCTCCTCTGAACGTTTCCTCGGCGAAGAAAGATGAGCCCTCCTCGGGTTCGTCGTCGTGTTTGACGAAACGCCCGATAATTCTTTCGCGACGTGAGCGAGGATATTACGAAGGTATTATATATACGTATTATACGCGGAGAAAATATTGCGCGAGTTCACCGGAGGATTTCGGTGGTTGATACGATGACACACGCTCTGAAGAAAATGGGCGAATTAATAAGGATCAACAGGACTTTACTTTTCAGCCTTAAATATTTTCAATCTTAAAGTTATTAAAAATTAACCTTGTTTACAGGCAGATTCGAATTTCTCTGCACATTTTCGATAATGAAGAAATAAGAGGATTGAAAAACTTGGAAGCATTTTTACAAATTATTCCAGTTTTACAGACGAGTACTCTTGATTCTAACTCACCAATTTTTCTGCAGAGCGGGCAGCGATGGCGGACTGGGGTTGAAGACTAATCGAGTAATCTCTGTGTTGGGGGTAAGATCGCGATAAGCGCGACCGCCAACTACCTACCAATTGGTCCTCCGAATTGTCTGTCAATGATTTGTACACGTGTTGCAAATTATAGATTTACTCCACTGCTCAATTTCTTTCTTTCCTTTTTTTTTTCACCGATTTCTCTCTCTCGCGTGCTTGCACGCATACACAATGCATGCATATGCAACACACGCGATTCACAATTAGCTCTCTCCATCTCATTTCTTTGTTTTAAATATATATATATATATGTATATATGTATATCGTTTACATTTGTCGCTACGTCCGATTCTCAAAAGTAATTCCCGTGTTACATTCTCTCATTCTTTCTCTCTCATTCTCTCTTTCATTCACATTCTCTCTTTCTCGCGCGCTCATTTTCTCTCTTTCTCTCTCTCTCTTTCTCTCGGGATCTGCATCGGATTGTGCACATATACACGTACAATTAACATATACGACGTAGCAGTCGTTGAGAACATCCATGATTGACTTTTGCTACAATTATACAGCTTATTTAGAGTACAACTGTTCTGTTATACAAATGATTTCTCTCAACGTGACACCTGCGATGTTCTCTCTTCTTCTCACGTGTGCGTGTGCGTGTGTATTTCCTTGTTGCTCTTGCATTATGTGTGTATGTGTGTATGTGTGGAGTGTAATGGTAGATTATTGTTTTATCATTAACGTTATTATTAATATTAGGCGTATATATAGTACAGTTTACACACCGTACGGTACATACACACAGATGCCCGCGACAGCCGGAAAAGTTTCTTGCCATTTTATTGATTAGCATTTGGGTTACATCGATAGGTCCGTCCTCTTTACCTGCGCTTTCTACACTTGCACATATTTTCTCTCCTTATTCTCTCGCCAAAAGTATCCACCGTAAAGGGAAGAAAGTAAGAATATGAGACATTTTTTCTCAATTATTATATAATTTAGTTTTCTCAAAATTGATGTTTTCTTTTGTAAATATATTCATATTGAATTACCATGCAATGTATATTTGCATTGCATTTATAATTTCAATTTTATGTAGATTTCAGTGCTTTAAATTAGATACATATTGTATACATTTAGAAGTCTATATATTTTTTGAAAGTAGGACAAAATTATAATACGGATTGCCAAAATCATTCTACCTCATATCCTTACTTTCGCTGCTACTGATCGAAGTGGAGAAAGTATAGAAAAAGGAGAGAGACCTAATTTAAAAAAGGAAAAAGCAGAGATTGAAGATATAATTTCGACGAGCTCAATATTTTGGTACTGCAAGACAAAAAAATAGACGTAGGAACGATCTCTGTTTATCTGTAAATGGAAACGCGATAATTGGCGCAAGATCTTTCCATATATCTATATAGCAAAAGTCGAACTCGTCGAAACTAAATTCATTCTCTCAATGTCAGCTCGAGAGCCGTGCTCTTCGAACACGCGCTTTTGCACACACGTTGCCTACTGTTCTCTCTCTCTCTCTCTCTCTCTCTCTTCCTTTCTTTCTCATTCTCAGTCCCCCGATTGCACGGAGGATTGCATTCGTTGTCGACGGTTCGCTAAATCTCGCGATGATTCGCGATCCGATTAATTGCACTCGGTGTCGCGGGCCGCGTGATCTCCTCGGCACACGCGCGCTTCCTCGCGAAAGAAAGAAGAAAAAAAATCCGCGCGGCTAAATTAACGCGTACGTTTACACCTCATTACAGATTCAATGATACATGATAGATACCTTTTTGTTTTTATTATCTCACTTATGTACAGAGGGCAGCTTACCTATAGTTAAGGTAGGTTTTAACGCGCCGGATGACGACTGAAGTAGTAAAGCGGGACGCCGGCACTCCTCGATAATTGACGCCAGATCGATGCTGCTAATATACCTCTGAATGATTTACAAGTACAGCTGAATTCTTTATTTTTTTTTTCTTCCCTATCCGGCCCTGTCACGATATCTCGACCTTCGTCGATCCCGAATAATAATGCCCGAACGCTTAATACGGTATCCTACCTTAATTAAATAATTTCCGCGGAGAGTGCCATTAGGGTCGATATACAATATGAAGTGGCTGACCGATAATTATTGAACGGTTACGCGACGTTATCGCGTTGACAGTGTTACAAAACAACTCAGGGATCCAACATTTCTATACGGCCTACCGAAGACGAATACTCTCGCTTGCTCGTAATCTTGCCGTTCTGGGAGTCGCTTAACAGATAATCGTGCAGATAATTAGTTACACACAGTAAGAACTACAGAAATTCAATTTCTCTTTTTCTCTTTCTCTTTTACGATATAATTTGTCGTTTATAATGTGCTTTTATATTAATAAATATCCGTTTTCGTTCGCGGGCGAAACGGGACGAGACGTATAAATAAATTCATATACGAGTCGCAAAGTGGAATAAAACGAGAAGTGAAATAAAAATACAATTATATAAGTAGTGACAATGCAATCAGGATATTTTCGCGAGTAACAATGTCAAGATTTAATATTACAATTAACTTGAATAAAACGCTAATACGTCCGCGACTATGTACTTCAGTCGCAACGAAAAAATACGCAGTTTCCTTAACATCCGGATCGCTGGATTTAAGTGCTCGAGTTTTCGTGAGCGAAAATAAATTGTGCACATGACCGGCGTATCGCCATCGTCATTATATCGTCATCGAGATAGTTTATGTTTAAATTACGAGCCGAATTACACGCCGGGTGTACGTCAGTGAATTATCGATTGCGCATGAATAATCGAATACTATTGATTGATTGAAATGGACCGCTTCGGGTATACCAAAATATAATTGAGAAGCGTTGTTTCCCTTCAGGGAATAAGACGTAAATTTTTTAGAAATGGGCACATTGCTTTAAAATTTTTTTAAAGCGTGTCGCTGAAATATCTTTATTTTCGATGTTTGAACTTTTTTTTTAGAGTTTATAGTATCCGATTATAGATTGAGCGTTATATTTATTTAAATTCGCCGCTTCAGTTACGACAAATAACGTAAATTAAATCGTGCTCACGTACCGCATCGCTTCTGTGTTTAACCCTTCGACTCCTCCGGTCTCCGTGAACGTTTTAAACGCGCTTACGTTTGTCGCCGAACCTTTATTGCCGCGATAACGTCTCTAATTTTGTTATAGAATAACGCTAAATATTAAATATATCTGACATTATTTAAATATAAATACTCTCTTGAATAATATGTTTTCCTAAACAGCTTACAATTGCAACTTTGAAGCGACATTAAAACGTGAATTTTACGTCATCTGCGTTGCCCGCGTGAAATCAGACGGGAGGAGCCGCGAAGGGTTAATTCGACTCTGCCATACGTCTCTCTGATGGATCGGCATTTTGAATTCGTGGAGTTCTTTGTCGAGTGATTGACGCTTATTGTCAGACTTTTTCCTGGGCGTATCTTACTTAATGCGTGGACTCTTGAGACACGGAGTCACTCCCCTTTTCGCGTGAGCCTACTGTGCCAAACATCGAGTGAGCAACATCGTCCCTGCTATAACGATCGTCGTCATTATCAACCGCAAAACAAAATGCACCTTCGTTCAATTTCTTCCCCTCGCGCTATCTACTCTCCTGTTCGTTAACAAAAAATTGAAACGTGCATCATTCCCTTTTTTTTTCAAATCTCAATGCCGCAGACACGATGGGAATAGCATATTTTTTTTGCATGCTTCTGAGATGAAATAATCATTAGAAAAAAAAAACAATTATTTTAGCATAATGTGAAATTTATGATTTTTCCGATAGAAAAATATTATAAAAATTATGTATTGGTTATCTTTGCGAAACTTTTTTTTTATTACTTCAAAGATCGTTTTAGATGATTAACGCTAACCGCGACTTAATTGGATCTTTTGCCTCCTTCGGCTCGGTTTGCCTCTTTTGCCTCAGTTTCCGATAGGAAATAAAGAGTTGATCAAACCCCAATTAAGTGTAATTAATTTTTACGAGAGCGTGAATTTATATGATCGTTACAATTGACATTTATTATCTATGATAATGGAAACGCGACAATTTGCCGCGTGTGTCTGTAACATGGAAATTTGAACTTTCGGAAATTATGTCGAGAGTCCATTCCGGACTCTCGTCAAGCAGATCAACCGAAAGGAGAGCCACGACCGTTCGTTTGACAGTCGTTGGCTAACTCGGTCGCATCTCGATGATCACAATATATGTATATATATGTATATATAGAGCGTACATTATTCATATATATCATCTCGCGCCGAGAAAGGGTGAAAGAAAACGGGTGCGAACGAAAGACGAGTTTTTTTGAAATAAATAACATAACGAGAGGGAGCGACGAAGTAAGTGGACTAGTTAACACACCAGCGTCGCACACGACACTTTCTCCTGCTCTCTTTCTTTCTCTCTCTCTCTCTCTCTCTCCTCTTTCCCTTTTTCTAACACACGTTAACACACACGTGCACACATGCGCGCAGACACACGCACAAAATACGATCTCTCGGTTTTTTCTCCCCCCCCCCCTTTTCTGCGTGTTGTCGCATTTTTTTAGCAATTACAGTTAGCGTTCGCTGGATTGGTCGGCTGATCGGTGAGTCGCTGGCCCTTAGTCTGACCCATACCGCCCGACCCCATCAGGCTCGGATCATTGTCCAGAGATTCGCTCATCTTGTCGCATATTATGTCCACCAGCTGCTCGAACACCGCCTGCCGAAACGAGAGAGAAAGAGGATCGATCATCTATGTGACCTCGCGACATCGACGGGATCGATATGCCTCGCGTTCGCATTCACTTCGAAACACAATAGAGCGAGATTGGAAACGTGTCAGAGATTGGAAACGAGGTCTAAAAACTCTTGCGAATTCTTATATTGCCTTTAGTGTATAGATTTGTGCATAGATATGAAATAAGTAAAAAAAATTAGCTCTCTTTCTTGATGAACAGACAGATTTGGAATGAAATTAACATTTTAAAGCAAAACTTCTACAAAATATAATACTATGCTACCTTTTAAAAATTTTATTATGAATATTTGAGTTGTTTAATTAAACTTATTAATGTCATTAATTAGATAATTACTAATTGGACAATAGTTATGACTATTTATATAACTTTATGCGAATAGGAAGGCAATAAAAATTTCAAGAAACACCTCCTGCATACATATGTAATCTTAATTTAATTTATCAATATTTTTAGAAATACGAAATGTATATTTTTTATTTATCAAAAGCTGATCGATCGGAGGTTAACGAATTCACGTACCTTGACGTTGATGTTCTCTTTGGCCGAGGTCTCGAAGAATCGAACCCCTAACTGCTCCGCCAACTGTTTTCCCCTCTCGGTGCTGATCACCCTTTCCTCTTCCATGTCGCACTTGTTGCCCACGAGAATCACTTGGGCGTTGTCCCACGAGTAGTTCTTTATTTGCGTGACCCAATCCTGGACTGAATTAAAGGACTCCTCGTTTGTGATGTCGTACATTAAGATGAAACCCATCGCGCCTCTGTAGTAGGCCGTCGTGATCGTCCTGTATCTTTCCTGACCCGCCGTGTCCTGCGAAAGGAGGAATGATTGATAAGCGCCCCAATTTTATATTATAAATGGATATAGTCACGCACACGGAGCGTTGCTCCTGCATACAGCGATATTTTTCTCATAAAATTATTTTATAAGACGGATATTGTTAAAATATCAATTGTAAGAAATAACCCGAAATGTCTACTCGTTTTACTGACAGGCCTCTATTTTAATACATATATGAATATTGAAAAGTCCATGTTGATATATTACAGCGCATAGCGGCTGCTTTTCGTCAGGAAATTATATTACACGTGCATAATACATCGACTGTATACTGACCCAGATTTGTAACTTGACCCTTTTGTCGTGTCTGAAGACGGTCTTCACCTTAAAGTCGATCCCTACCGTTGACACGAAAGCTGAAGTAAAAGAATCGTCCGCGTATCGAAAGAGGAAGGAGGTCTTGCCGACGGACGAGTTGCCGATTATCAGCAGCTTGAACATGTAATCGAAGTTTTGATCCGCGGCATCTCTGCCATCCTGACGCGCCATCTGCGAAGGGATTTATTCGTGTTAGCTTAAATTATGAATTCAAATTTTTATATTTTTAGATCTGCAGATAAAAAGAATTCATGAATAAAGAAAAATTATAACTGAAAGGATTTTTATTAATTTTTGAATTTAATACCTAAGAGAAAATTCAATTAAAACTAAGTAAAATTAATGTTAAATATTAAAATTAAATTTATCATAATAAAATCTAAGAGAAAATTCAATTAAGACTAAGTGAAATTAATGTTAAATATTAAAATTAAATTTATCATAATAAAATCTAAGAGAAAATTCAATTAAGACTGAATAAAATTAATGCTAAATATTAAATTAAATTAGCATTTTTTTTTTCAAATAATACAGAATTTAAATGATTAAGAATTAGAGAAATTACGAAAGTAATATATTATACATGTTTCGTAATGTTTCTTAATACTTTATGAATCGGCGGAATGAAAGGAAGGGAAGAACACGAGACTTGTGTATCGTGATTGGCTTTACACACACGTGCTGTGCACGTAATGAAACTGCTCGATATGGGACGAGATGAACAAAAGGAAGGCGCTCGATTGGTGCAGTAGTTGAGCTTACTACTGATGCGAAATTCATCACGGTTTATCGGATCGCTTGGTCACGTTCACGAAAACGTTGGATAAAAATATCGAAAAGTTTGAAGCTCGCGCGGGGGAAATTCGGCTGTACTCTCCGGTATCTCGCAGAGGGTCAGTTTTGGAATCAATTCAACGATACCAATAAAAAGTATTGTAGCTTCAAAACTGAAACTTTTCCAGGGGAATTGTTTGTCGAACAGTTTTTCTTCCTAAAAGTTTCTCTTTTGTGAGTTTATAACAGAAACGAAATATCAGATAAATAAAAAACTGTGGTAGATTCGAGTTACAATACTTTTTTGGATCGTGTTACTGTGACGAAGCAGAATTGTGAACTGTATGTAATTGAAAACGCTCGAAAATGCAGTCGCAATATGTACTTTTTACAGGTATCGCCGAATCATAAATGGTTTGAAGAACTTTAAAAGGCATTTAAAATCTTTTCTGAATGATTAAAAGTCTTTTTTGGTCTTTTTTAAAGGCTTTAAATCCCAGAATGTGTTATAATATCTTTGATTCTCAATTTTAAGAAAACGTAATAAACTTTTTGACGGGGATACAAAAAAAAATGGAATTTTATTAGCGTTTCATAGCTCTTTCGGTCGGTCGGTCAACTTCGCGCTCTATCATATACTCTCATAAATCTCTCAAAGTGAAATTACAAGCGGAAAATTCAATTAAATCACTCGATTATGGAATTTATATATCGTCAATGTTATCGCGCATATGAATCTCAGTTGTGAAGTCCATTGAATTTTCTCGCGCGCTTTCTCCCTTCGTTAAGTCTCCCTTCGCTCGACGAAAGCGGCAACTCGTGCCGACGGATACTCAGTGTCGAGTCGATATTCCGATACCGGATTATTCCTCTGCGAGGTAATCTCCACGATGGACAGCATCCGGGCCATCCGCGTGCGTAGCTCGAAAACGGAATCCTTAACCGGCGCGTGGGACGCGTTCTCGCACCTCCTCGACATCGTCAAACGTCTCATGCGACACCCAATCGATTTCTTTTATCTCGTCACTCTTCCCTTACTATACAGCTTTTGATCACTTCCCGAGATCGATTTCTGTGTGTCTCCGCCCTAGTTTTTTTCATTAACTGCAAATTATTAGTCATTTTACTTCAGTCATCTCTATAGTCTCGTTCTGTTGTTTGCAATTCATTTACCGTTGTATTAATCGCTTCTCATTAGCTAAGAACTCATCAACCGCTAGTCTCTCTCTCTAATCTTGTTCAAAGAATTGTTTCATTAAGCGTTTAACAGTTTGTGTTTCGGTTCAGAATTATTAAATAATGAATGCTAAATGTTTGTTTGTCACTCCGCTTTGCTTTAATCTTCCTTCCGGGTCAGCAGATGTTTATCGCCGGTGCGATTATTGTCGATTGTTGTCGACCACTTTTTTTGGACATTCACTGTTTCTTCCATCTTGGCACGAAATGCAATAACATATTGCCTCTCCGTTCACTTGACGCGTTTAATTAATTGACCGAGAGAAATTTGAGGACGTGTAGAGGAATGGTAAAGGAATTACTGTGAGATGCACGCGATATGCCTCGGTAAACAGCATCGCGAAATTATTCGAGCTTGGCTCGAATAGCGAGACTGGCCCCGAATGGATAACGACGTGGCGACATTCGCGGTTCTTTCTTCCGTTTCTCGTTGCACTGTATTGCTTCCGCACGCACGACGTGTCGACGACGATAATCGGACCTGCTGCGAGCGATAGTCTGCGGTTCGCACAGGTGCGTATAACAGAGTTCGTGTTGCCTTGGCTTACTCCTGTTGTTTGACTGTTCAGTGTTGCGTTAAGTAAATAAATTCTGATCTATATATTATCTGTGGAATTTTTTCAAGAACTCTAAACGAACACATGTACTTGTTTTATATGCGTATATTTCATATATTAAGTAACGTTGATATTTTTTCTTAATTAGATAAAGGTATTAAAATAAAAATTTACTCGAATTTATATCGAATTTACGTTCTGCTAGAGATCAATTTAGGGAATTATTGAATTTCTAATAGTCTGTAATTATTTTAGAAAACTATTTAACTTCTTGTTAAGGGAAATTCAATTTCAGGTCAGAATAAAGATATTCTGAATATTATTACATTATTGAAACATATTAGATTTAAAGCAACAACTTAATTATGTTGAAGACTATCAAGGAAAACGTTGATATCTTATATTCTATAAAAATAACATATATAAAAAATAACGAACGTGCATGTTTCGTAAAATTTTTAAATGTATACGCGATATAACATTTTTACTTTACAATATTTCTCGGCGTTCTTCTCGGAACTCGCGCGTGCTAAATGATGTGTTACGAAAATAGTCTAAACCTTTACAAGAAGAGGGAAATTTCATTTTAACAAAATAGCATCTAATCTATTCAGCGTGACAGTAATTAACGGAGGTATCACCTTTCGTCGCAGTTTGTCCTCTCTCTCTCTCTCTCTCTCTCTTTTCTCTCTTTCTTTCTCTCTCTCGTCGCAAAAATAACCATCCTCGCGATTAAATGCAAAAGAAGAAATTTCTTGTAGTTCATCGATTACCGAACTCGTCAAAAGTAACGTGGCTATACTCGCGGTTGGAAATAAATCGGTGGATCGAGAGCTATAAATACTCGCTTACACGAATGTAAAACCGAGGGCGAGCCGAGGGACTTTTAGATCCGGTAGCAGGTTCCTATCGATTTCGCGCTTGATTCGCCATACAAAACTTCAAAAGTAAAAAAAAAATATACGACCTCTGCACTTTTGCCGACAAAAACCCATAGAGATCTTTACACAAAGTTTACACAAAGTTCTATTATGAAAGAGAATGAAGAACATCTTTGAGGACAAAATCGATTCGATTTAAAGTTTGATTGAATTTGAGATTTTTTTTTCTTAATGAAAATTTTGATAGAAGTTTCTCATCTTCCTTCATGATTTTTCAATTTAGACCGTTTGATATCTTAGAAAATGTTATTTAAAACTTAACTGCAATGAATTTCTTTTTAAAAGAGCAGTTTCATTAAAACTGAGTTTTGTATTTAATTTTTTTCACCAAATTTAATATTATTTGACACTTGAAAATTTCGCTTACATATGACTGAAACATTATTAGCATCTCGACATTCTCGATAAGGAGGAACTCGAAGCACAGATGACTCGCGGGGGGGATTCTCGTGTGTCTTCAGAGCGTTGCGCGTATATATGCGCATATATATATATTACTGCACGGAGTTGTGAACGCGTTAAACGGACACAATCAAGACAACATGACCGCGACAATTACACAGAGAGCACTGCATGTAATTATTTTGCGAGGAGGCGTAAAAGGGAGAGGATAAAATCTCATCCGGAAGATTGCGTCACGCACTCACACACGCTCCGAGCGCGTATTACACGTACGGCACGGTTAAAGGAAAAAGTAGGACAAGGTTTTCCGTGTGCGATAACGATATCGGCGCCGTATGTCATGTCAACGTTAACAACGGTCGGTTCTCGTAAAAAAAAAGGAGAAAAGTGCAGGTACCGCGCGCTACCACCTGCGAGCATTGTTGTACAGTGTTACGACGATTTCCGTGACGGATGGTGGAAGGTAATTGAGTGTCTCGGTGGACAGATGATGATTGAGGCGACGCGCGTTCTACGGAGGTCAAGTAGATACGGAAATCGATGGCACGATGACGACGACGACGACGACGACGGCGGCGGCGGCGACGACGGGACAAGTCCATTTCTTCTTGGCAACTTCGTGGCAACTTCGTTTTCGCTCGAAATTACAGTTTCAGTTATATCAATTTTGCAGGAATACATCGCGGTTGGTAGCATGGTGTATTTCACTGGGGTCGGGATCTTTACTCGATATCCTACTTCTGGTTGGTTGAGTCCCAGATTTTACCGAGTATTTTCGTTTAAAGGCTCATTGAAATCCGCGCTAATATACCGTAAGATACGATAACATATGATAACTATAGTGAGATGCATGATGGAACGTAGTTTAACAGTAATAATAAATAAGATTTGAAATTGGAATTTACATGGAGTCGGATTTGAGGATGGAAAGAAGGGGAATCTCCTTTGATCTCTCTTCTCTGCTCTCGTGTACGACTTGCAACAACTCGATTCGAGGCGAGGATCGGATCGCAACTGTCGCGCCTTCCGACAGTTGATGCGTAATCGTCCGATCCGTCGGCCACGCTCGATTCCATTGATTTCCAACGGCGCGGCGGCGAGGGAGCAAATATTTTCGGAGGCAAATCGATTGTCGTACCCCCCCCCTCGATCGCCCGCCCGCCCACGCTCTCTTCCGTGCTCTCGCACTCTCGCCCGTCCCGTAGTTACGTAGTTTCGATTTCAGTGCATCCGTAGAATGAACGGCGACGGAAGATGGAGCCTCCGTTTACGTCAGAGGCACGCGCGTTAGCGTATAAAGAAGCGAAGTCTTTGAACAGCCGCCCGGCGCGGCGCGACGCGGCGGCGCGCCTACGAGTCGGGCGCGAGTAATTAATCCCTTCGAGACGTTCAGCTGACTATGGTCGCGATGGCTTTCCACCCTGTCAGATCATTAGGGTCGATCCCTTCGACAAATTAGCAACTTGGTACAGTTAAACTTCGATAACTGTTAAAATAATTAGAAGGTAGAAGGGTGATCTAATTGAGATACAAGCTTAAATTTAATTTATACAAAAAATAAGATAAAACATCTTATATAACGCGTGATGACCACATATTTTGATAGATTTGTGTAAAATTATTGTGTAAAATAGCATTTTACTTTAATTTATGAATTTACTATTCGTCTAAAGACAAGCTAAGCTTTAAATTTATACTGATTAGTTATGGTGTTCTTAACACTAGGAAAAGATTAATAATTATTCGCTCGCGAGGAAGATCTAGGAAAATCACTCCGAAAGTTATCGCGCCCGATTATACGGAGGGCTGATACACTCAGCTGGGTGTTGCACGACAGCGAGCTAACTTATCGGCCTGCTCCTCTATTTTTCGCCTCTTAAGCTTCCGACGATTAATGAAAAAAGTCGCGCGAAAGATATTCACGATGCAGGACGGAAATCTTAGGCGCCGTGGATGAACAATGCGGGGCGGAGGTGACGTGAAACGGATAAATGGTCGAACGAGGAATTGATCGGAAGAGGCCGGAGCGTGGTCGCCTACGTCACAACGACTCTACGGTGTCGCATGAAACGCAGAAAGTGAGCCCGAGTGAATGAAAGGCCAGGCGATCGTGCCCGCAGTTTTGACGGCTGGCATGAAAGCGGGAAGGAGAGAACGGGAGAGAGGAGGACTTTATCGCCGCTTATATATTGGGCCAGGCTTTTCACAAGCTGTGGGATAACACACGAACAAGAAAGACTTGGACGATTAAAAAAAATATAGAGGAAAAAAGAAAGAGAGGAGGACAGGCACAAAATAGACAGGTGATGACGTTCCAATCTGCGTACTCTTTTGCATTTTTACGTAAAATTAAAAGAAGAAAGGGCGAATATGAGACAAATATTCAGAAACGGGGAAATAATTTAAAATGACAGAGAGATAGGCAGAGGCCACGCGAGAGACCAGGAGAGCGTGAGAGAAAGGGAGAGCACAGGAGCAAGAGAAAGAGAGAGAGAGAGAGAGGTAGATGAAGAGAAATCAATAAGCAAGCTATCGACGCGTTTACTTTCCGCGAGGAAAGCCTCTTTCGCGAAGTTCCTGAGTTTCCTATAACGATTCGCGAACGACGGGGTGAGTGAGGCCACGAGGTGTCACCTGGAAGAGTCACTCCCTGGGGATGGGGAAGGAGGCTGTCTCTCCCCTTGCGAACGACGGATCGCTCCTCGCTGTGGTGTGGATCGGTCGACGTGGGAAAATCCCCGCACGGATTTTTCGCCGTCGGCTGTTCTCGGCTGCGACGTGAGAGATGAGCGACGACGAAACGGTGAGATGCACCACGCGCTGCGCTGCGCTCGGCTGCCGATCGATTAATATTTAACGCACGAGGGGGATCCGCGAGGGAGGGGGACGTGTGACGACGGGGGCGGCCAAGCGCGGGGGATACTATCCCTCTCTCGTTGTGGACAACGCCGCTCTCGCGAGGTCTCGCACCACCGACCAAGCACTGACGGGCACACGACAGGGGGAGTTTATTTCGTAACAGCGAATATACGGAGACTGGACTGCCCGATCTCGTTGAGGCGTCTCGCGCACCGTTAGACCACCCGCTTGGCTATAGCTAAAATATCGACCATTTCGTACGACCCCCGCCCGACGTCGGCCCGATCCGGGGGGGAAAGTTCCGCGCCTGCGCCACCAGCCAACCCCGACTGACATCAATATAATCGTGAATAGAAAGCACACGCTCGCCGGGGGAGAGAGAGAACACTTGTTGATCCGGGGGATGCCCCGTGGATATCTCGCCTCGAATGACTTTCAGCGACTTCCAGTCCGCTCGATTCTGCGCGAAATTTCGCAAATTGATCGCGGCGCCAATGATTATTACGTCAGTTTCTTCAGATATTTTTTTTCCAACTGAAGAAAATCTCTCAATTTTAATTGAGATTTTGTACGTACAGATATTCTATAGTTAAAAAGCTTTAAAAAAATCTATTCAATGTTACCCAACATTGGCAAACATGAACTCGAAGAGATTTTTTTAAATTTTTAATCTGTGAGAGATTGTGTTTTTAATCTATATCTTTATCTTTTCCTTTCAATCTGTTATTTAAAAAAATTTGTTATCATAAAGAAAAAAGTGAAGGACTTAATAGATGATCGATAGCCTTTGGTTTCAGATCAAACAGTTAGATGATTTGATGAATTTTTGTAGATATTTGATAATTTAATCCGATAATTTTCAGAAAATTTATTTCATATCAAAAATTTTAATCAAGTTAAATGCTTTTTCTTTTTCTCTTTTTGGAAAAAGAATATTAATTTAATGTTTTAATTAAATATATGTAAAAAATTAATAATTATCAAAAAGGGAAGAATTACAATTATCGTTAAAAAAACTTGATTTTAAATTAAAGCATTTTATTATTAAAATTTCATGTGGGCAGTGAATTTCTTTCGTTTTTTCTCTCATATATTTAATGTGAAATTCATATGAATAATCAACCTGTGTCTCTTAAATACAAAAGACTACGTGTTCCATCTATAGTAAAATTGAAGAACCACGAGCTTTCCTATATTTCTGTCGGCTGGCAAGTCTTTTCATGATTGCCAATATTGATTTAAATTGATACAACGCTTCAATTCTTAGATGGCTATAATTACGGAATTATCGATTAATTTATGCTCCCGCAGGGATGACTGATTCGCACAGTCATTTGGGCTTAACGAATTCACGGATCCTACTCAATACACTGCAAGCACTACATTTACATACCATTTACACACATCCATGTACTCATGTATTTTTATTATTTTTAATTTAATGAAGTAAATACATAATAATTAAGCAACATATCGAACATTTAAAAATTATTAAGAAGAAATAATAATTTATAACGTAGATTATATATAAATTCTTTATTATATTTTACATATTACCCAAAGAGAGGAACCGAATTGTAAAATGTAAAGTCTAATATATACATTTTCATTTGTTTAAAATTTTTGATCAAGAATGTATAAATCATTTAGGAAGCGATACTCAAATTTACTTATAAAACTATGATGGTATCTGTCGTGTACGATTTTACGCTTTATCAAAAATATATATTCTACATTTATTAGAATTAAAAATTATTGCATCATCACAGAGAAGAATGATATATGCGACAGTATTCGTTAATATATTAAAGCTTAATTCTATAGCCCTTATATATTCTCGATTTTATTTTATTAAATCTACGTAAATACAGCCAATCGCAATAAAAAAAATGCGAAAGTAAAATACATATAAAAGCTTCTCTAAAAATATAAAAGCAATAACGAAGAATCTTAAATCAACAAAACAAGCCTGTCGAGTATTCTGCTAATCTTTAAAAACTTATTTTTTAATCATTTTTTTCCCGTTTTTTTTTATTTAATTTTATTTATATGGCAAAATTGATATTTTGGGAATAAAAACTAATTGCAAGACCGATTTAGAATCGAGAAATCAGCTTCTCCGTTTCTAATTAAAGATTAGACAGCAGTAATATCAGTTGTGATACCAGTGGCGCTTTATGGCAACCGCGTCTCTCTTTTAAATAATATAAAATAATAAATAGAAATATTATTTCCTAACGTATTGGTTCTTTATTAATCTCTTCCCGGAAATTTTCCTGGAAAATCTCATTTGATTTACTGCTTGCGGTCTTGTTCTTCCCCCTTGCGTTGAATAGACGATCAAATACGAACGTCAATCAAATAATCTCCATCTCGATCGATTATGCTTTTCATTGCGTGTTGCCTTGTGTCAATTACGAAATCCAGTTTTTTTTTATGCGATAAGTCTTTTCCTCCGACATCGCATTAAGTGGCAGAGTAAACAGCGCTGTCACACGCACTTAATTGTATACTGCTGCCGGAATTATATACGTAAACAGACCGCAAGTATAAATATTACCGCAATTACATAGCTCCATTAAAAAAAAAGTGTAGTTATAGTACCTTGCAAGCATGTAAATGTATAGAGAACTGTGTAATTCCCTCGGCATAATTTAAAATGTAACATGTCATATCATAACATGTTATATATGGAATACTCGAGATAATTTTTTATCGCGCAAAGAGAGCTCGAAATGCAATAGTTAATAATGGCGGTGGTTTAACACGCGAAGCTTCCAGCCGATTTTCGATTCACAATTTACTCTCGGTGCTCTCGTCGTACACGATCGCCGGATTCGTGACCGCCCATTTCTCTTTGGTGGCCTGCTGCTCCTTCCGCGGCCGATCCTTCAGATTCTGTATGCCGGCGTAATGCTCCTCGATTTCTCGCAAGGTCCTACCCTCGGTCTCGGGCAATATCACGTACAGCAGACACAGGCCGACGAGATTGATGAGCGAGTAGAAGAAATTCGTGCCGGGCAGTGACATGCTGTTCATCATGTAGAGGAAGGTTTTGTTCGCGATCGACGCCAAAATGTAGGCGATCATGCCGGCCGCGCCGGTCGCGCTGCTGCGTACCTGATGACAAATTCGAAATCGTTTTGAAAACACGAAGAATAAATGTATAAATATAAAAAGAAGAAAATTTTTTAAGCATTTCAATAATAATGCAGTTTCCGTTTTTCGAAAAATCGATCGACTTGTCGTAATAACGGCGAATACAACTTTTGCCATATTGATACAAATGTCGCAGAAAGAGTTTTATAAGAAGAATACAGAAGGAAACCTGACAGGTACAAAAAATATTGATCTGTATTTTAAAGCAAAAAATTTTAGATTAATAGAAGATACGTAGTTTGGCGATTAAGTTCGTAAACAAAATTTAAATGAGCTCAAGAGATTGAGACCAAAGGAGAGAATATCGTGTAGAATACACGCACTTTCGGGGGGAAAACCTCGCCCGCGAGGATCCAAGGCAGCGTCCTGATGCCCATGCTTGCCATGAAAGCGGCGCCTATCATGAAGGTAGTCGGTATCCAGCTGTACCTGACCCCGTCCAAGATACCCGCGTCGTTCAGATAGCCGTAGACGGCGGTGGTGAGGAAGCACAAACCGGTACCGCCGACCGACAGGAAGGTCAGCCTGCGTTTCCCTATGAGGTGGATCGTCAGCACGCAGAGCGTGATGCCGATCAACTGGGCGACGCCCAGGAACACCGTGGCCGTGTACTTGTCGATCGGCGCGTTCAGCTTGGCGAATATCACGACGGCGAAGGTCTGCAGGGTCGTCAGGCCGCCGAAGTTACTGATGAAGAAGCCTGCGCTGACCAGAATGAAAGGCAGGTAGAATGTTCGTTTCGTATAGGCTCGCCAGACCTCCTCCTTGTCGGAGTCGGCGTTATCGGTCGGCTTCTGAATCGCCACGCGCAGCGCCTCGAATTCATTGTGCACCTGCGACGGACCCACCCAGCCCCGCAGCCAACCAAGCGCGCGTTTAGATTCCTTCAGACGACCCTTAACTGGAAGGGATCAATTTTCCGCATCATTTGCAGTAACAGTTACAGTAAATGAATATTTCGATTGACGACCACCTACCGGCGAGCCAGTGCGGGCTCTCGGGCACCAAGCACAGAGCGAGGAAGCAGAGAACCGGATAAATCAGATTGATCAACGCCACCGTTCGCCAGTGGACCAAACTGCCGCTCAGCATTTGCGTGAAGACACCCAGGATCACCGCCATCGAGGAAGTCGCGGAGAGCATCCCGCGTAGGTAGGGCTGCGTCACCTCGGCGACGTATGTTATAACCGGGCCCTCGAGGAGGCCGCCCGTCAGGCCCGTCATCGCGAGCGCCGCGAGCAGCATCCCGGGATTGGTTGCGTAGTAAAAGATTAGCCAGGCCAACACGAACGGTATATTCGCCAGCATCATCGTTCGTTTCCTGCCTAGATATTGCGACAGCGGTCCGCTGGCCAAGCAGCCGATCGGCACGAGGAATAAATTCAGGCTGCCTGGAAAAGGATATTTTAACAATGAAGACAATGCAGATAACGATAATTATCGATATAGATGCAATAAAACTATTATCTGAAATCCAGTTAAACTATAAACTATATATAATAAATTGATAATTAAAAGTAATAATTTAAATAATAATATTAAGGTAATTTATAATACGGCGAATATTACAACTTTTGCCATAAAATTTGATCGATACAAACTTAAGTGTCACGGAAAGAGTTTTATAAGAAGAATGTAGGAGATCTGACAGAAAAATTCTATCCATTTTAAAGCAAAATTTTTTAATAAGATTTTTTAATAAGATAATTCTATGTCGCATTCTCTTAACGCGCTATATTTATAAATGATCCATGTTTATTTACTGATCCATGTTAATTCCTCTAGCGTGACTTTGATGTCCGCATCCTCCTTCTGCAACGCTGGGATAAGAATAGTTGAAAATCCCAAGGTTGTACCGAAAGTAATTAAGAGCAAATTTTTAGCGCTGACTGCGCAACACTGTGGTACTGCTTGTCGAAGTTTGGAAATATACACTTCCTCCGTGACTGATGTTTTGTCATCGTTCCTACAATAGCAGAGAAAAAATACTTATACAGGCTACGTTTTATTGCAAGCGCAACGATGAATTTAATGCTTGACCCTTTTAACGCTTTACGTTAAATATATTAAATATACATTATAACTAAAAATAAAATTAATAAATATTAAAATCTCTTTTTTTCTATACGTATTAAATTATTAATTAATAATTATTACTTTAATTTTTTGTAATGTATTTAACTTAAATATTTTTATTATATATTTTTCTCTTGTGCAAAATGTTTTAAATTCTTTCTTAAATTCTTTTATAAATGCCGATTTTAAGTGTTATACTATAACTATATAATTAATAAGAATTTTTATATATAGCAGACAAAACATATAGTTAGCCCATTAATTATTTAGGATATTCCATTATCATTATTATATTTAAAGTGAATTATGAAATAAGAAATATACATTGTATTATTAACAGAAAATATCTGCTCCTAATTCTTATAGTAAATGACTAATCAAACCGATTATCGCGCGCGAGATCAAGGAGATCGTATTATAATAATAGATTTGTTTCTTGGAGGAAGATTAATAACCGCAAAAAGAACATAGTAATCATGCTGATTCATAAAAGATTAATATAATTTTGCAAATATTAATTCCATCGTATTGTTTATTAATGCGCATTAAATTTATTAATGGGACATTTGATGTAATCCTACTTTTGACAGAAATGGACAAGTGTCCGTCTTAAATAACATCTTCTAGAACTAGTAGCTATTTGATGCATTTGTAGACCTTGAGAATTACTATGCTCGACACATCTTCAAAGGCCTACATGCACTACATTGAATTCTCAATCAGTCAAATGAAGGGTCTTAAATGGATTGTGGACAAGGTGGAAGGAGTTCCACATATTCGTGATACGTGAATAATTTTTCTCATTTAGAGGACGATTAAACGCACGTTTCATAATCAAATGAACAGGGAAAAAAAAATATAAATTTTTTTAACTTGTTACAAATATTACTATTAAAATATAGTATTATCATTTAGGGCACTTATTAAATCTAACTAAAAAGTTTATATTTTAAAAATATATAATTTATAAATTATTTAAGAGAATATCTAATTTTAATATAAATAAAGATAAGATAATATCACGTAGAATACAACGTGTATCTACTAATATAAATCAATATAAAATGAAAGTAGGACATTTATGCACTGAAGGAAAGTATACACGAGTTCAATGAAACGCAATTCTTCCACATCATTAAAGCATAATCGGCGATCCATTTACAAGACCTTTCACTTGACGTAATCATTTTGCTTTCGGCAACAATTTATCCGGCTTATAGATTCAGTTTTCAAGTGCCAATAGCCTGTTTTCTCGAGCCACGCATTAAAATATCTGAATAATTTTGTCATACAAATGCCACATAAATATTTTTTATTGTAATTAATGAAGTTTATGAAAAAGTTTCGTAAATAAATTAAAAACGAAAAATTCGTCAATAATTTTTTCGCTAGAAGATATCTCGAGGATTGACTTTCTTTCTATTTATTATTCTACGAAAAAAATAGAGAATTTAGAATCTTCTATAAAATATAAAAATGATTAGAAAGCTACTCAAATGAATTGGAACAGAATATCCTTAAAACTGTACATGAAAAGAAATTAAAAGGAAATTCGTTCTTCGTACGTTGATGAGATTAAAATAATTTCACGATCCCGTAAGAATGTTTGCGACAGGAGAAAGAGAGAAAGAACCGGTTTGCGATGATCCACATATATTGTATTGCGCAAACGTGCGAGAAGGCGCGCAATTACATAAGCGCAATGGTTAGGTTGAGGCGCCTTTTGTGTTGAATCGGTGCCGGTTTAAAATCGTTACAACGAGCATTACGCGAAACGCCGGCGAACAATGCGAACGATTAGTATGAATGAGTTATTTACGCGAGGTCGCGGTTAGACGAATGTAGATGCATTTTTTAACGTTCCCCAGCTCGTATCTCACGGAAATAAGTCCGTGTTTCACCTTATATCGTCGTTTTTTTCTCATTTTATGCTCGGCGGCGAATCCGCAGGCTCGCGAATACCGATGCGTTGGCATCGCGGGCTTTGGGCCAAAGTGTGTCGCTCACTAAGTACGCGCCGTTCTCTCATTCTGAATGAAACGAGCCCAGCGATGATGTAACATCTCCAATCATGTAACGCAATCCCCTTTTCCACCTGCTCGGTCGCACAAATGTATCCATTGCCCTTTCCCACGTAATAAGAATTCTCGTATACCCTTCACATTTTTTTTTAGTTATAGCACCGGAAAGTACGAAGACGCGTACAGACTCGCAGAATACGTTTGAAAATACTCAGACAATACTTGCAAATATTCTTCTAATATAATTTCTAATTTTTAAAAATAATTGTTGCTATTTTTTTACTATATATAATTATATTATAATAATAATTGAAGTTGCAGAGATGATTGACGTCAAGAATTAAAAAGTCATTTAGAATTAAAGACGACTTTTTAATTCTTTAAGTCAATCATCACTGCAACTTTAATTATTATTATGCCTTTATGATCTTAAATTTAAATTTTGTTTCTTTGAAAAATAAAAACGTAGATAGGATTAAAAAAAAACAGATTCGTCATCTAAGTTATGAAATTGTCGACTGAAAATACCGCTTATCGTGTTGAATTGTGCCTGTCGAAGGACTTATTACTAATCTGTACTTAGCGATGTTTACGTTTGTAATCAAACCCTGATGTGATTTTGATTATGCATGAAATATGCCGGCCGAATGTCCTTCGCATGCTTGTAACATGCGTCGAGTTTAATGCCATTCCGCTTCTGTGGGACATTTATTGCCCTAAAGCCATTAATTATATGAGATTTTATCAAAAGATTATAAGGACTCGCTACGTGGATCGCTCGAGTCTCGGTAAGTGACTTAATCTGTCACTATTTTGCGATTTATTTTATCGCGACAAAGAATATCAAGATATAATAGAACGCCTGTTAGTTCGAAGTTCCATTATTTGAATGAGCCACTATCCGGATGCTCTATTATTCGAATGTTTGCATAATGTTTACTTTTAAAGGATAGAAACGTATTCTTTTTATTTCGAAATGTTTGTCGGCATCGAGCAAATTACGCGAAAACTCGCTCATATCCCTTACGTCATTTCATTAATTCGGTCGGCTCTATTGTATTTTCAGAAATTCTATATATGTATTATGCAACGTGCTACGTCCCTTTTTTTCCACTGGAAAAATTCTGCGAGATTTGAACGATCTACGAGTGAGATTTACATGAATATTCATAAAATACGTGAGAAATACGTGGTGAATATTTTGCTCCGCGTCCTTCTTCTCGCAGATAACATCGTCGTGATGTTTCTACTATACATTTCCAGCTGTATTGCAGCCTGTCAATTAATTTCTTAAAAACGGAGAAGCGCCGTGAAATATCATAGTCGAGTGAAGATATTATCTTAGATCACCGCGCCGATTACTACCGTCATTACGCATTACGTGTCGTTACGTGTCGCACAGTGGCCAAGCTGTAAGTCTGCAAAAGTGCGGTTTTCCGGGATATCTGAACGCGCTGGGTCAAGGCTTTCCACGACGTTAGTCGCCTCGCCGCCTCGCCGTTTCGGCGGCTCGTAGTGCGATATTGCTAAAGCGATTATTATATTAATGAGCTTTCTCAGTCTCTCTCGCCGTACATCTAATCGTATGCAAAGCTAGCTCCGTCTCGCAGGGGGCTTTGATTGACGCGCAGGATGTTAATTAATTGCACGAAGGCGGCATTAATACAATACGATTGTCGGTCGGTGACCCATTCGTAAATATAGGGGATTACAGCAGTCTGCTGTATATTTTTATATTACTTAACAGCAATTGTCGTTAGGATAATTAGTCTCGAATTTTTAGTCTTTGGAATTAATGGCTTTTGATTCGCGATGCATCGCGCCCGAGTTAAAATCTGTAGTTGAAAAAATAAGATTTTAAAAATATTTGTATATTCACGGATTTTACGTTATCTCTGTTCATATAGAAAGCTGCATAGAAAGTAAATCTAAAAACACTTTTTTGCAATAGATCTCGAATTATCGATTGAATCCAATATAATCTAGATCGATTTCAAACACTATTGAGATTTGGTAATAGTATCTGGACTCAACTGAACGGCTCGTGTATCTATAGACAGGGCGTCTGTCGCTGTCACGCGTACACGTGGCACGAGACGCGCGATCACATCTCTCTTTGACCTCTCTGATCTCTCAACGAGACGCGATTTATACATATATTTGCATCTCTATCCCGGATTTTAATTTACATCTTTATTATCTAATCCTATATCGATCTGTAATAAGTGAACTGCGTTTTGCTTATCGGTCATCGCGATTGGAACTTAACAATGTAAAATCAGCGGATGAAATCCGAGATCTTCGGAAACTTAGAATCTCAAACAGAACGAGGAAAATGCACCGACACTTTTGGTATTTTGCAAAGCTTCCTTAATTAGGAAATATTCTTCTCTATGAGATATATATATGGCAGCTGTATCGAATTGAAAAGAATATCTTTTATTTTTATTTCCTTTCTTTAATCGCAAAATTTATGAGAATAATGCCTGACGATCGAGCCATATGCGGCCTTTGTTCGTATGCTAAATATATAATATGTGGATTATATAAGCAACCGCGACACGCATAATAATTTAGGTGTCGTGAGAACGAAAAAGACAGAGTTTGTTGGGGATGATGAAGCAGCTGACAATTCAATAATATCTTACTTCCTGTAATTTTCTTAATGTCCTGCAGTTTCACCTCAGTCTGCAAGTTTAGGTATATTTGTCAAATGAGTTTAGAATACCGTCTTTGTTCTGACGTAAAAAAACACAGATAAAGAAGTATATAAAGTTTATCACACAAGCGTACAGTGTAAACTCAATCTTGGAGCATCCATAAAAGTTAATAAGCGGATGTTAACTTGATTACTATATGTATCGGACTTATGAAGTCTCGACAACTGTTTGCTTTTAATTTTTTGCCATTTTTGTTAATATTTTATGTATATAAATTTGTTTTTTTACTCTTTTTATCAATTAATTGTGGATTAATTAATAAAAGATATTGGAACATTTATCTGATGGATAAAATTACACTTAAACTGTCTTTCGAATGAAATTGGTAACTGGATTACAAATAAAATGAATAATATTCAGCAAACATAAATTTAACTGTTACATCAGGACTTTCCAAACTTTTGTGGAACGCGACCCACTTGAAAATGGCAAACACTTGCGATCCATACTTTGGAAATTCCTATGCTATAGCATGTACGTAAACAAACATACGCACGTTTTTCATTTATATTCGGCGTAATTTTTCTGGGTAACAATTGTCGTGGCTATCACATCGCCGTGATACATCGCGATCACGGAACAACGAATTCCACTATAAATTGTCAATTTAAATCAACATATCAAATTTTGACGTGCGTCTACGAAAATTTGTTAATCAAATGTAGGATGATAAAAGCTACTTATCGCTCATTAGCCTTGTTGCTACGTCGTACTTAATTCGTTCGATAAAGAGAAACGATTGTGCGGCCGAATACACGTATTCGGTCTCGCGGAAACTCGTGAAATTATGTCATTGACGCGGTTTTTTACTGCAGTCCCCTAAGGTTCTTCTGAAAACCAATTAGATGCGGCACCGACACCTTGGACATTATATATTTTTAATTCTTTAGATCCGTCACCTGAAGGCCGATGCATTCACGTGTGTGTGTGTGTGTGTGTGTATGTGTGCTCGCGCTCGTGATCGCGGCTCGGCATCGCCATGAAAGTCGGTAAACCATAGTTTTGAGTAATGAACTCTCGGGCTCTCGGGTTTGTTTTCGTTTGCATAGCATTAGCGTCGAGTTCCTTCAATACATCCGGAATATTTGCATTAAAACTGTCATGTAATGCAAATGCGATATGAATAAGATCGACCTATTTAGCTATGAGCATCAATTTGATGTGCTATAAATTATAAGAGGCTACCTGATATATTGACTGACTCTGACAGTATCGCTGGGAATATATCGTTTAAAAAAAAAAAAGAAACATTGTATTGGATTAAGTGACATAAATTTATACATAGTTTTTTTAAATTAAAGGAATAATAATGGAGTTTTACCAAAAAAAAATCTCTTACGATTACCGATACTTCCTTGCAAAACGTTTTTACATAATTGAATGCTTGATATGAAAAAGACTCATTAAGCGCTATATTCCTCCAATTATTTACCGTTGAACAAAGTTCCATAAGCCAAGGCCGATAAAAAAAAGGATTGCAAGTGCTATTTATAGGAATCTCTTGAATTTGCGTGACCAGTAATAAAGTGCCCCATCCCTTCTATGTATGTATCTTTAATTTATACTACAGGTACATACTTTTACGAATAAATTTATTGTTTAAAAAATTTATATTTTTATGTAGATTCCCATTCTAGACACTTGCAGTTTTTTTCTTTAGAGAAAAATCTCTGATTTACTTCACATTGATCTTAAAATATTTATAACCAGAAGAAAAAGCTTTATAATGTTATATCGCGGATAAAAAAGGAAACATAATTTTCACCCGGGATATCCGGCGAATCGTTGAAAAGTAAATTAAGAAAAAATAGAACAAACCTCTTTCCATTCTCCACGCGCTCAGAAGCTGCCATTTCGGTCGGACCGGCTCGTGGCTCAATTTTTCCGTCTTCACGCATACCGACTGTCTTGCACATCGAAGGACGATGCAGCCGATACGTTGATGATGGCCTTCTTTCGTAGTAAAACAATATACAGTCAGATTCCTGCGCGATCGCGAAGATGCGAAGCCGTAATTACGGTCCTCCACCATTTGTTCCCAGCGTACGATCGGCTGAAGCTCGCTTACTGGCTAACAGGTGAGTAGATGCGCGACAAGTCGCAAGCGGATCTTTCTTTTTTACAAATTATTACGACAGCGGATGTTCATAGCAAGTTTAGCGATGTTCGGCTCGTCGCCCAGCCTTGGCATTCGCATTTGCATTAATTGATAAGCGTGTCATTTTGAAAAATATACATAGAAGCGATGAATACAGTTATCTGGCATCTGAGATATGCTAAAGGCGAATGCAAATGAGTATAGTTAAAAAAGACCGATAGAAATTTATACTACAGGTACAATGCTTGAAATAAAATATTGACGTTAAGGACGTGATATGTACGAGACTGTCAACACGTGTATAATTAATGATTTATTGATTACTTCATTGCATTCAATTTACTTTACTTAGTTATTCACGATTGAAATACAATAAGTGACTCAATCATGAAAAAAAGTTGATTTACAGAGTTTCCCGTGACAAGTTTCATTTATAAATTCCTCATGCAATTCAAAGTACATATTTTTTCTCAATAAATACACATATTAAAATAATTCTTAAATTATTAAATAATTATTATGAAAAAAATTATTAAAAATGAATGGTTTTTGTGCCAATTTTTCTTAACGGTAAACTTTTATTCCTCATTTAATATCAAGTGAAACTTAGTTTATTGGAACTTTAATTAAAAGCTTAATCATTAAGTTAAAAATTACGAAGTTTTGCAAAAAGATGGAAATCCCAGTCAAAGTTCTGCCGAAGAAAAATTGATTACAAGCACCACGGAAAGTTCGCAAATGAAGTTTGTCCGCAACACCCTGTATATGAAGGCACCAGTGAATTCGCATAAAAAAATTAATGAATTAATGCATTAAGTGTCCGACCAAAAAGGAATGAATTTCTCTCAATCAATTTCTCGAATCAGGTTTTTTCCGACTATTTTTTACTTGAGATCAGTCCCGTTGCACTCACCTGATCGGGAATCGCAGGCGTCTCGTAGGCAGAAGCGATCGACGATCCTCCCGTAATTTTTCTTCTGCGGAAAGTCGATCAGCTTTGTCTTAATCAAACCGGAAACGGCTTCTTCTTGATAGGACGACGTTCTTCGTCAGATATAAAACGTTTTGTGGGATTCAAAAATTAAATTAAATGGAATAATTTAACGAATTATCGCATCCAAATCGTTCCCACGGACTCGATTACGTGTTACGATATTTCTTATTTTATTCTTTGTTTATCAGATGCAAAAGTAATAACTGCAGGAATTTTCCATTTTGTTACATGTTTAAACGCAAATTGAATTGCTCTTGCATGTATATGATGTTCGCCATTATTCTTTACTGCCTGCGCTAATATTTCAATATTTACCGACTTATTTGCTTGCTTCGCCTTGATCGCCTTTATTTTCTTTTTCCGTCGGAAAGAAACTTTATGGTTCGTTAGAAATCCTTGTGGACCATTCTTGTGGGGCCATAAAACGGAACAGAAAATTGCCACTTTCAATTTCGTGTCTTTTCTAGCTCGACGACTTTGATGTATAATGCTATTAAAAAGATATTATTGTCACAAGGGAATTATAAAAGATCTTTTTCATAAAATCAATTTGTAATTGTACAGTTTGCTCTTGAACGAAGCAATCGACTCGTTTAATGAGTTCTCAGCGAGTTTCCAATTATGTCAGACATTGAATTGTATCTCTCTATATCTTTCCTGAATTTGTGCAAAAATTTTTTCAATCGAACGTCACACTTTCTTCTATTTCCACACACGTTTGCTCATTTATCAAAATCTTCTTACTCAACGTTTTTCGCAATGGCAAGCTGTAAAAGTATCTCCCAATTTCTTCTCCCTTTTCTAACAGTACAGAAGCAAGTCTCTCTTACATTTTTTTCTCGGCCAATCCCCGGATCGCAAGGAAGAGAAAGAGGAAGAAAGAAGAAATGCACGGGGGAGGTCTCGTTGCGGAGGTGATTTAGTATTCGCTTCTCTGTCGCGACAGAGATCTCCGGAATAGAACCACGAGGAGAAATCGCGAAGTAGAAAGCGTTAGAGAGCCCGGGTAGAGGATTGCCGGTTTACATTAGATCGGGCCGCCGCGACAGACTAAACGTCGCGCGGCGCGAAAGCCACGAGCTAGCTGCACTTTCGATTTTGAGCTCCCTCCTTCGACACCTGATGCCTTCCTCCTAACAGAGGTTGTAGGCGAATATAGGTACGTTACATACGTACGCGCGCATTACGCGTACGACCTCTCCTGCCTCCCTTCTCTTTGTGCTCGATCATTTTGTCGTGATTACACCCGCGGTATGCGCGACCGAGGACCGTCGATGCGACGGAGAGCAGAGGGACACGGCAGAGGGACACCGAGCGAACAGATAACTCTGGAAGATGTTAATTGCACGTTTCTTTGAATTACAAGAGCAGCGTTTGCACAAAGGATTTCGTCGGAGTTCTTAAATATACTTTTCGCCGAGATTGAGATATTATGTGAATATGTAATCTCTCATTATGAAATATTATGTTTTAATGTTACCGATGTGGAGCAATGTAGTTTTCCTTTTTAATTAAGATATACGAATAATGTATGTTTCTTTCTAAAATACGAATTAATATTTTCGTGAAGGATTATCACACTTCTCGAAGAATTTTTATATTGAATAATTGGCATTTTAATTATATTATTACATTCTAACGCTCTAATTTGTAGTAATTTGTAATAATTTATAAGCGAATAATCGTTCTTTCTAGGATATGAATTCATATTTTCGTGAAAGGTTTTTAACACTCTCGAAGAATTTGTATATTGAATTGGCATAGTAATTATATTGTTACACTCTAACGCTCTAATTTGTAGTAATTTATAATAATTTGTAAGAGAGATTCTTGGAACTGCTAATTAAAATAATTAAACAACTAATTATTTTAATTAGCAATTCTAACAACAATACAGTTATCATTAGGAGACATCAGACGTAATATTATGAATTTCAACGTAAGAATTTATAACATTCATCGCCTTTCTAACAATTAAAATGCACTCTCTGCCCCCGATAGCACCGATGAATATACAATTGCTTTCGTATATAAATTCTTCTCGAATCGCCTTGACTGATTATCTTTTACGGCATTATTATTCAAAATGGAAATATAAATGTGGAATGGAGATACGAAAATATGAGTTTCCTTAAGTAGTTTTTAATTTTAGACTGCGATTATAGCCGTGCTGAATGATTGATATTTTTCTAGACAATTTCTCGCGAATTCCCACTTATTACACGGATTTGAAATTAATGGATTACACACGACGACAATACCGATGCGAAATGATAATAATATGCCGCCGCATGTCACGTATTGTGTACTGTTCTCTGCAAATTTTACGCTGTGTCGGAAATCTATTCGAGGCAACATTTTTGCATTATTTCTAACAATGTCAATGAAAAGATCGATCACAGACGAATTTCATTGACTATTTTTATATCTCCACATTACTCCTTTACTTCATCGTCTCTCGCTACTTTTCTTTTCACACACGATCTTATACGCATATTTCGATTGTTCTCAAATTAATCAGTGCTCGGATTTATTATTCGTTTTTATATCTATTGCAGGGTGATTGCACATGTACGTGCATTATACACGAAATCGCTATTCGTTTTGATGAGATCAATTTTCGAGGGTGCTCCAGTTTGTTAATTTGCATCACCGCGAAATCATTTTTCAGTGTCTATAGCAATCGGAATGTCGATTCGCCGAAATTGCTTCTGTTGGAATATCTGCTTGCAATATATTTTTTAGGGGTTGCGTGAGAAATACATTACTATACGAGAGGTTTGATCGACGCACTAAACAATTTCTCACGAATGTACTTACGTTTTAATAAAACGAGAAAACAGGTGTCAAAGATTATGTTAATCTCCTTATTATTGTATCACGGAGAGTTTTCTTTTAAAATTTATCCTGAAAATTTTGTTAATCGTTGGACAGCATTAAGTATTTCAACAAATTTTACTGCGCACTACAATATATTTGTTGTATCAAAGTATATATAAAAAAAATTAGTGAAAATCATATAAAATTCGTCGAAATACTATGTTGTCCTACGATTAACATAATTATCAGGGTAAATTTTCAAATAAAATTCTCTCCGTATAGGTAATAAATAGAGATGTAAGACATAGTGGTAAACACGTGATACAGACAATGTGCTGTAATAATAGACACATGCTAGAATCACGCGAAAGAGGAATGATCGGCTTATAGTAGCCGAAAGGCAAAGTGGGAAAGCGAAGCGGTCGGTCCTGCGATGTCATCGCGAACAAATGACTCGAGAAACATACGTGATCGAACTAACATCGTAGAAGTTCTCTTTTCAGTTTTTCCTCTAATCATTTCCTACATTATCGTGGATTACGTTGCTAGCTGTCATTGATCTCTCTCTTCTCTATTATCTGTTTGTGCCAACGCAATTAATGTTACCGTTTTACACCGCGCGAAGTGGCGACGTCGAATTAAGTAATTGACCCGAGACAATAAAAATTTGCATATGAACGTAATACATTAGCATATCTTAAAAATGCAATTTGTGCGCAATGTTTTTCTTCAGCAAACTATGTAGCTATTGCGAGTATTGATACCGTGTATATATATATTCCTTCGCAATGCTAATACTACAGTATGAATATTAATATTGTTTAGCTGTTTATCAAAATTAAAACTGAGTGTTTCTCTAGTGATATTTTATTATAATGACATTTTTAAATAATCATATCGTTATGACAGCTGATTGAATCGACAGCTACGGCAATTTCTTCAGCTTGCTCTGTCGTTCACGCTTGCATATATATTATACATATATCTCGCGATCTCGCCATATGATTTTCTTTATTTAAATATATAAATAATTCATCTGGACACAATTGACGAGACTGCAATCGCTGTTGCAGTCGGACAAAGTAGGACGACACTTGTCGCCACGCTGAGAATACTTAGAAAATTTTATATTGCGTCAACTCCCGATCGTAATGATACTCAGACACGTATTAACAGCTGTTACAAAATATAATCATTCCATTAGCGGATGCAACTAATCAGAAGAGGAAAGTTTGCTTTAGGAGAAGGTCTTGGGAGAGTATAAATTGCATAATTCTTCGTATTACAACGCAATACCTTTCCTTTTATGCTTGTTTACACTTGTGCGGTACCGAGAACTGTCAAAAGAATTTCAAATCCGTGTGACTGATCATTCCGGAAAAGATACGATGATAAATATGACGAGACATAAAATATAAAACGAGTTGGAACGAGTCTGGGTACATTAAATACGGCAGTTTATTAAGAACAATATATTTTGCTCTGTACTGTGCATATACAATCTCGGCGTTATTCGCCGTTAATTAATCAAATAAATATAAAAGTTATACAGATTTAATTAATTGCTAGCGAGCCAACCGTTTCATTGCGATAGTACATTTTATCATAATACTGGATGATCAACAAATCGCTAAGAGATTGTGACGATGTTTCAATCACGGCTAATGTTCAAAGCATCCTAATTAGCGTAAAACATTATTAGTCAAACTTTTATCAGTTCTTGTCAAAAGTGCAATCAACCAAGTAAATTGACTGTATATTTTCTTTCCGATTGTGTCACAATTTATCAGATATACAAATCACTCCCTTTTCTTATCTTATTTTCTATTAGTAGATACAATCGATGTTTCGACACGCAATGTTTTGCTACGTAGATAGTTGCTTAGGAAAAAAAAATATATATATGTATAATATATATTCGCTATCTTTCTCTTTTGATGCTCGATTATCAATGATCGTACAGTATACTAAAATAACCACAGTGATAAAAACAATGTACATTCAGTCTAAAACGATTAACTCACGAGAAATATAGACGTGTAGGTATAGTCCGCCTTATTATAAAAATAATATCATTGCGCATGTACAATTTTATAAATTATCATTTTCTAACGTAGCAATATTATATATGATACGGTATGGTATAGAAAATACGTGGCAGAAATCGAGAAAAATATCTTTTTGCACAATGTATTATTAGCACTATTGCCCGACACGCCAATATTCCTGAGTTAATTTTTATTATTTGTGACACTCGACTTTTTTTTTAATTCGATTTAATAAGATTTTCATACATCCTCAGTAAGAAGTTATTGCATCATTTCGAAATTATTAACACAGGTAATTCCCATTCGCAAAAAAAAAACAAAGTAACAAGTTGAAACATACACAGTACACTCCTTCCCAAAGAACTATATGTTCCTTAACATTATATGCTCCTAAAGAAACTTCGGTGCAGCTGCCAAGTAAAAAGCAAGTAAAGAAGCATACCTTCCTTATATTGTATGTATTGATTTAAATACAACACATTACTACAGTGACTGTGCAAATATATAGTTCGCATAAAGTGAAAGCACACGTCACTTTGTTCAAAGTGATGACCGTCGTAAGAAAATTTGTTCTTAAGAACGTGAATTAAGAAATGTTATTTAGTATGACGAGCATGAATCTGCATCCATTTAATGGAATTAATCAGATCGGCGAAGTATGTTCACAAATAATGCATATAATCAATATACGCACGAGTTTCTCTTTGATTTAATTATATGTCAATATTTCAAGAGCTAAGTTTCGAGCTCAAAACAAGAAAAAAAAAATAAATACAAGTATTTTATTTCTCGAATTATGACATATAAAATTAAATAAGGTATTGACATATAATTAAAAATTATCTTATATATTCATTTTTACCCGTGAAATAAATTAATTGTAAATCATAACATAACACAACCGTCATGGTATTCTCAAAATACCGTCATAGCTAGAGTGTCTCTAAATTTTTACAACAATCTGGATACACTAAATTTTCTTCAGTTAAACAATAGTGACGAATACTTCGTGTTTGAAGATAATCGTCACGCATATATTAGATAAATAAGAACACATATTCCAGAGTTCTAACTAAACGGAAAATAAATTTTTATTTTTAAGTCTGTTTTACTTAATATATATTGTGTAATTAGGAACAAAAAGTTATTTCATTTCGTCGTATTTATCTACGTTTTTTATTTCGCTCTTACTCTCGATATGAAGATAAAAATGACGGACATGATAAAGGCACTTTTAAAACCTGATGTACATACAAGATCGATACATTTTCATCTATATATGTATATATATAAATTTACGTAAAAACTTATAGGTAATAATTTTGAAAACGTTACAATTTTTAATCATTGAACATATAACTTTATTACATTATTCAATAATTTCAAAAATTGATAATTTGGAAACGATTTTTTATAATTTCATAACTATAATCTTTTATGACTTCATTTGCTAGAGACAAATATTCAAAATTCTCACTTAGTTTTCTGTTGCAAATACATCATAATTTTTATTACCGTTATGGTTATTGTTGTTAAATTCGTGGATCATAACAGTTTTACGCCTTTCTATTAGAGAACGACATCGGTTTTACAAATGCATGTATGTTATCACGATGCGTTACTTATAGTAAAAAGTTAAAAATATTTAAATAAAACATTAAGCGCTTTTACAATGCATAACAAAAGCTAATAGACGTTCCAAAATGAAGCACAGCCACTATGGATGTTATAAAATATCAAATAAACGCCTACTAAAATTATTTTTCATATCGTAAATCAGGAGATGAGTTCAGAATCATCTTTAATTAAACTAAATAAAAATAAATTTTGAATTGAACGTATCATTCTATATGTAACTATATTAATCTTCATTTCTTCCAACTTTTCAATTGGTGTTCAATGCCATTAATGTCGACGATTCGGCATAAAAAATCGAAGATGCGATCATTCATATATATATAGCGTTCCGCTCGGATAAAAAATATATTCCCGTAAAGACGTGTATTATCATACAACATAAAACTTACATCGAAAATATACATCACTCTTTAGAATATACACGCGATATATATGTTGTATAAAAATCTACAGTTTCTAAGATCTAAATTAATAACGTAACACACTTCTTCAAATGAATGTCGCTAAAGATAGAGAAAAAAAAACGGCTATGTACACGCGCGTACGAAGAACTTTAATCCAGCTTATCAGAGACCAGCGGAAATCTGACTATTCTCAATTGCCGACCATAGTCGCAGACGACACTGTCCCTCAGCGCCAGCATTTGCTTTACGAAAATGCAGCTGTCTTTATGACCCAATCTTACTTCCCGCACCGGCTCGCCCGTCCGTACGTCCCAGACCACTAATGATCCCTATAACATTAATATTCGAATTTGTGAGAACGAGCACACTATTTTCGTAAATCGAGCATTCGAAATACAGTCTTATATGCATACCTGATTGCTGGTTATGAGGAGATGATGCGTTAACATCACCAATTGTAAGCTATAAGCTGCTTTATGCGCCGGCAAAGTATGCAATAAGTGTCCTTGAAAGCGTTCCCAGACGCACAGTCTTTCATCTGTTCCGATGCTTATCACATAGGACACTGAACATGTGATAGCGGCCACAGCACCGTCGTGGGCTTGAATACTATACATGCACGCTCCTGGAAAGAATATTACATAAGGGCATTAGATCAGAAGAGGTATAACAATTATATAGTATAAATCACATGTTTATCAAGATGAGGGAGGATGTGTCACCTGTCAGCAGATCCCACACGCACAACAGTCCATCTTGAGAGCCGCTACCGGATGTCATGGGACTTATTCTATCGATAAAGAGGCACGATATCGGACCGCAGTGTCCATGAAGCGTATACAGGGGCAGCTGGTCTTCTAACCTGGATAAGAAAAATATACACAGATACATAAACGATTCTTAGGAAACAAGCGAAGCTGGAAATTAGACTGCGCGTTACCTGTACACTTTCAAGGTGTGATCCTGGCTGCCTGTCAATACACGACCGCCTTCGCTGTCTAAGACAGTGATCGCTTGTTGATGCGCTCTGTGAGAGCCGATTTTCATGCAACGCAGATCCTCCTCCGTTTGCATGCTGTTGTTTAGGTCCATCGGCGAACCAGCGCTTCCCGTTCGCACGTGCGCTAAAATAGCGAACAGATCGATTAAACGTAAGATATAATTTATCTCAATAAAGAAATAAGAGCTTGCTATTCATGCGACACAACGCAATATCACGCGGAATTTAACGTGGAAGTAAACGCTGGTCATTATTTTAAAAATCATTTACTTCTTCTGTAAGACGTGAAGCCCCAATCAATCTGCTGGCCTTCGCTGTAGCTCTCAAGTTGCAGGAAGTCGACAGTTCCATTCAGTTTAGCCGCGACTACTCTGCTACCGACGAGTCTAACGGCAGAGATTCCAAGTCCTGATCCATCATCGAAGAGACACTAAATTAAAGAATGAGATTACAGAGTTTAATTAATATACGCTTGTCAGAATAATACATTCACTCAAATTATTCGCACTCTCACCTTGAATCTACCGGTCGTGCCCTCCCAGAATTCTAGACTGCCGTTAGCGCACCCCACCACTATGAGATTTTCCTGATAATCCATACACCAAATCGCCGCTATAATCTGCGACGATTGTATTGTGCGATCGGTGTTTATGGACGATGTGCTGCCAACTAAATTGCTCGATCTCGCAGAAAGAACGTTCAGCGGTTCCCTCGCCTTAGACTTTTGCATCTCCTCGATCGACCTGTTGTGCTCCTCCAGCATGATCTTGTACCGCTCGCCGAAGTCGAAGCCTTGATCGTAATTCTTTTGCGAGGGTGAATATTTTATGTTCGAGAATTTGACGTTGATCGCCGGCCTCAGGTCGGGAAGATCGTAAGCGCTGCCCAGGCTTCGACGCAGCAGCAGCTTCTGCTTGGTGTCGCTACCGAGCTCGTTGATCTGATAATCGTAGTCCAGCATGCTCCCGACGGATCGCCGGTTGTTGTTGTTGCTGTTGCTGCTGTTGACCCTTCGCATGTTGTAAGCGGGAGACAACTTCCCTTGGTACATCGCCGAGGCCGGCGAGTAGAATCCCATCGACTGCGCCGCCTCCATCTCGCCGCGAGACGGCGGCGAGCCGCTCTCGTAATCCGACATCAGCTCGTCGGCGTCCGGGGACGTTTGGCTCAACGTTTTCTGCGGACCGCTGAAGAACAGCCGTCGGTCGATGTGCGCCAACTGCTCGCCGGACGTCGAGTCCCATACCCTGATGTGTCCCGCTAGGCACGTGCTCGCGACGGTGTTGCCGTCCGTCGCGATGCACTCCACCTCCTGCGTGTGGCCCTCCAGGACCAGCGGTACCGCCTCCAGCACCAGCTGCGTGACGGAGTCGTGCGTCTTCTCCTGCTGGTGCCAGCTGGCTCGCCACTCCGCGTAATTTCGCGAGCAGATACAACGGTACAGCACCACCATCGTGTACGCGACCACGATCACGCTGATGAGGCACAGCAGAGCGGCTAGAAATATCTCCATCGGGCTCGACGGTACGAAAGGCGCGTCCGCGTTGAATACACGTCCTTCCGATCTCGACGGTCCCTCCATATCTGAAGATATAAACGCACAAAAAGGTTGAAGACTCGACAATTGTTGATCTTTTGTGTAACTTTTCACTGAAAAAAGAAAAAAAAACAAACCTGAGAAATCTAAAGGATCGAGCGCGGCGGTGGCGAGACTCTGCCACTGGAAGTGTTGAACGTCATTTGGATTGCTAATTTGTCTTGCTAATTGCGGGCTCACCGCGTGCGATAACTTTATCGTCGGCAGTATCGTCACTCGTCCGCCGGCGATCGACACGTTGTACATCGAGAGAATTGAAGACCAATGATACAGCGATAGGCTATTCCAAGGCGGGAAGTCCATAGGTCTCAGCTTATTTAATTTCTCCGTTGCATTATTAGTTAGATCCTGTGAAAAAAAAGATGCATTTTTTCCTTAAATGTATAGGCTATTTAAAAAATATGAAAATGAATGGTCCCTTGAAAATGAAAAATTTACCTGTTCGTTTAGATTGGCCGGGGCTACAGTTGCAGGCGATATAGACACAGGTGTTGCCGTATTTAGCTCGACATAGTTGTTTAATGACTGAGGCTTGTCTATCGTATATCCATCAATGTCAGTCTCGCTTAGGTGTATTATGTGCTCGATGATGCCGTAGTCGTTAATGGTCATGCTGATCCACACGATCATGCCTACCATAAATGCACGCTGGAAGATACGCGTTCGCGCCCAGAAGTGCACCAGTCTCAAACGCTTGGGGATCTTGGCCAGCGTGTGAGTGTTCTGTGTATTCGGGGCGATAACGCTGGTCGGGCCGGTGGAGAGGCCGTTCAATCTCGGGTGAGACTTGGAGCGGAATATGTGGGGCTTCCTGTTGGTAATCGTGGTGGTGAACTGCTGTCTGCGCGACGCCTGAATGTGCGACAGGTGAAACTTCGAGTTCTCGCTGGACAGCTCCGTACGTCTGATGTCGATCGCCAGGATCGTCGAGAAGAACATCATTTGCAGGAAAAAGTCGTTCAGCAGGCCGACGATGGCGAATATGCAAAACTCCTGGATGGCCGGGACAAAGGTGAACAGCCCGATGGTCAGAATCGTCACCTCCGTGAGTAGATTCTTCGTGATGGACCAGCCCTCCTTCGACAGAGCCTGCGCGACGCGTATCTTCACGTCCAATTGGGCGGGCGTGCTCACGACACTCTTCGTCAGCACCTGCACGTTCTCGAGGCCGAAGATAATCACCAAGTACGGGAACACTTCCTTGGCACTCATGCTCAGCGTCAGACCGAAGAAAAAGCACACACCCATAGTCATCGACAGCGAGCCCATCACCGTCACGCTGGCACTGAACGCAATGCCGATTTTAGACTTTACCAGTTCTATTTTCCGCACTTGGAAGTACTCGTACAAAAATAATAGCAGGGAAGTCATTAACAGCGGGAAGAATTCACTGTAATTGAATTCACCGGGATAGAAAATATTCAGCACTTCGTCGCGCGCGTCTACGCCCGTGCTGTTGTCGACGTTTTGATGCAGGTGATAATAGGTCCTCAGTCGGCGCTGCAATCCCTTTACGAATCTGTAAGCGAACGAAATGCATGTTAGTATAATCTCGCACTGATAATGAACTTGAAAAAAAAAAAATGAATTACGTTAGACACTCACTCCTGATCGTATTTCTTTAAATAAATAGTCACGGCATATTGCAGGATTCTCTGGCGAATTCGAGCAGGATAACGTTTCACTCCCGTTTCCTTCAAACTCATTCCAAACATCACTTCGGCGAGACTTAGCTTACCCCTCTGAAGGTTCTGTAGTAAACATAAACATAAACTCACGCCTTTTCACAATAAAGATAAGACTAGGACTATAACATGCCAAAATGAAAAGAAGAATGCTTTATTTATTGCGTTACAGTAAAGAAAAATGCATAATTATGTGCAAGACTGTTACTGCATGCGAAATTATAATTTCATAATCGTAACATTTACCTGATACGAAAATATTGTATTAATGAGATTTGTGTCTTGAGCAAATAATTCCATACTCTGTTGCCAGAGATTTGCGGGCGATAAGACAAGACAGTTGTATTCTGGCAAAACCTCGGCCTTCTTGCCATTTCTTTTCTTCACTGTTTCAATATGCAAGCATACCTTGTCAAGTGTCTCTAATCTAAAAATCAAATCAGATCAGATTATTATTCCAAGGAGAAAATATATTTCAATATCAAATCTTTAATTTTTTTTTCAGAAAAATAGATGTATTTTTTGCACATCTTGAGTTTTACATAATCTTTGAATATATTACCTTTGAATATATTTAACATCTTAAAAAAGAAGTCGAACATGAATTACATGAATTACAATTCGATTCCAAATAGTTAGAAGATCTTTTAATTAATATCTTATTTGCCATATTGCGTATGAACTATACTTGCTAGTTAATCCTCTAACCAGAACATCGGTCATTATGACTGCTACCAGTTTTGCTAATCTATGTTCCGGCTAGAGGGTTAAAGGTGGAGTCACTCACGTTTCTGGATGCTGATAATTCCGTATGATCTCCAAGAGATTGAACACTTCGTACAGGGGTCCCCTGAATGCGTCCATCAGCGTGAGGTCCTCGCTCCATGGCATCACTCCGATTCTCAGCACCACTTGTTGTACGTACAGTACCGAGGTCTCCGTGCCGTTCGCCGGTAGGACAGTGTCGTTGATCAGGGTTTTCGGGGCATTGCCCGGCAAGGGCAGATTGACAAGCGGGTAGCTGCGACCGGACCGGAAAGCAAAACACCTTTAGACTCTCTTGTTCCCAAGATCAAAGCAAACCTGACAAACAGTCAGCGACGATCAGAGGGCGGGGGAGGGAGGGGGAGGGAGGGTGGGACAGATCAGGTGCGGGGCGACTCACCAGCATAGCAGGAGGACCGATATCGCGAGCGAGAGCACGACGACGGGATGGGACGAGCAGAACAGGCCGTGGGCATAGTAGAGCCCGGCCACTCGGTCCGGCAGACTGCGCGACATTTTTCACCTACTTCGTCCTCCTCTTCCTCTCCTTCCAGCCTTGGCGCATCTCACCTACGTCGACGTGGGCAGCCGATCGCGGGCCGCCGTGCCGCCGCCGTCGCCGGTAACTGACCTAGCAACATCCAACAATTACGGCCATTCAATGTAGCACCGATACGGCGAGCTGCTGCGTGACACATGATACACCGCGAGGCGAGCGACGGCGCCGACGGAGAATAAGATAGAGGTTAGAGGAGGGAGCAAAAAGGCGCCGCGTGTTTTTCATCGATTTATCGCCGTTATTACGCAACGAGAGAGGGTCCCCCGGGTGGGCGGTTGCGTGTATATGCGCGCGCGCGCGCGCGCGCACGTGTGTGCACGTCGGGGCTAACGCTGTGCGGATATTTAATTCGCGGCGCCGATAAGCACTCGGCCAGGTCGAACTTGGCCGTTCGTTCTCCAGGCCGGCCGTTCCCCCCCGTGGCCGCGCCGCGGCGTTCTCCAATTCGTGCGCCAGTCACGTTTTCACGGTTAACGACCACCTCGACTCCTCGACTTACGGCATCCCCTTGGTCATCCCCGCTTCATCGCCGACGTTCCGAGGGCTGCCACCGAGCTCCGCGTGTGTCCCACCAGGAAGAGAAGGTGCTCGACGACGACGACGACGACGACGCTCGGATTATCGATCGTTTCCCCAACGGGAATGTTCTCGCGAGACGTTCTCGACGACGACGGTGCGCAATTTTATTCCCCCTTTCGGTCCCGCGCTTCGCCCCGCGCGCGCGGAGAGACGAGGACCGCGGAGCGGGAGGACCCGAGGCGGCGAGGAGGCCGAGGAGTTGACGCGAGACGCGATAAAAAGTCAGTGGCGGAGCGCGAATGAAGCAACAGCAACAAAAAAAAAATAACTACGCCGCCGCGCGTGAATCTATGTATGTATGTATGTATGATGTATACGGTGTGCACGAGGAGAGCTTTGGAGGTTATGTTCGGCGCTCGTTTTTGCGGCGCATTTAGAAGTCACGACGACGGTACGTAGGGGGGGGGGTGGAGGGAAGAGGGAGGGAGGGGGGAGAGCGCCGCTACTTGGGAATCGATTTCACACGGCGCGCTTACTTCAAACGCGAGTCGCTTATTGCGCCCGCACGTGCCGCGGGACGTGCGGCGTCACGTCATCGCTCGCGTAACTCTCGAGTGCCGGACGGAGCGAGCGAGAGCGAGCGCGAAATTCCCGGCGCGATCAGGGGCTCAAGAAGGGGGGGGGGAACGGGCGCCGGTCGCAACTCGCGACGCGCGCCTACGTGATCGGAACGTGCGCGGACGATGATTATATTCCGCTCCTCCGTTCCTCCAACTAACATTCCTCGCCGCGCGATAAGCCAAGCCGAACACCACGTCGCACGGATCTCCTCCTTCCCTTCCCCCCCCCTCACCCCTCGGCCGCTTCCTCGTGTAACGTTCTCCCCGCGAGTGCACTGGCCCCCGCGATCGTGCCGGGCGAGGCGTTCGCGCTCCCGCAAACACACACGCTCCGGAGCAGATTAATTTATTTTTAAACCCGTGGGGACCCAACCCGTGGGGGTCGAGCCTCCGCCGCGCGGCCAATCGTCGCCAGGTGCGTCGCCGAATACACACGTGGCCGCGAAAGGGTTGGGGAGGGGGGAGAGGGGGCGGAGGGGAGCGCGGAAGGGAAGAGAGAAAAACAGGCTCCTCTCCGGTGGGACGTGCGTCGCGCGCGAAAGGAGAGAAGGTATCGCGCCTCGCAGACCGAGGTCCGTCGCGTAACTGTTGTGGCCGCGCGCCCTGGTTTCTCTGGGTGTGTGCCTGCGTGTGTGTGTGTGTGTGTGTGCACACGCTCGAGCCGCGCAGTCAACTAATCCGTGATTCGATCGCATGCATAATCGAAGGCGCCCGCGGGGAATGCTCGCGGACGTGGGTGGGTGGGAGGAGGGGTGGAAGGGAAAAAAAGGTTTACGCGTCTGCATAATGCAGAGGAGCAGAAACGATCGCTCGGGAATTCGGCGGAGATGGACGGAGTAGATATAGGAGAAAGAATGGGTGAGAGAGTGAGAGAGAGGGAGGGAGGAGGGATTTCTCGCTTGGAAGAGATTAGATGAAGTAGAAAGAATTCCCACGACGCAAGAATTCAGGGAAAATGAATAAGAATAGAAGTCTCTTGTACAAATTTCGACGACGACGTTCGTCATCGAATTCCGAAAAGTTTCTTCGGTGAAAGGAATGCTGGAGAAGGGGAAATTATATGTATCGTGAAAGGAGCTTTCGCGACAGTTAACAATGATTGACGATAAATTAACGGGAGATAAATGATATTTGAATTACAGCCGAGATTTTTTTGGATGTAGCTTCCAACGATTGCGAAATGGTGCAAAATCATAGCGTGTCATTTTCCTTCTTCTCCTTTTAGAATTGTTAAATCCTATTCTTTTCCATCGCTATCTATTCATGAGGCTTCATCGCATGCATAACTTAACAGCTTGAATAGCTGCGGAGTAAAGCTTAATTTTTTTTTTTTTTTTCGACTACTAACCGGCCGGTGGAGTTTCGCAAACAGATTTCAAGTTGCAAAAGATCGAGTCGCGAAAAATCAAGGTGCCAAAGAGCACGTGAGTTATAAATGTCAGAGTTGATGCTTGCGAGAAAAATGTCTCGGGTGTTATATTAAAGAAAAAAAAATCGTGTTAAAAACTCACGTTATTTACATTATAATTTAGGAATTGAATCTCTCCAGTAAATCTTATACTTCTCCGAAACTTTTTTTCCGTTTTAACTTTTGTGTAAATTGTTAAAAATAAACTTCTCGGGGAGGGAATCGAGATTTGTCAGTGTCAGTCACATCGTACATCAATAGAGACCGGGCGTCTCCGCGTTTTTTTCTTTCGCCGCGTCTCGATTAATTAATTACCTACAAGCGTGGCGGTCGAAGAAGAAAGCGCGAGGTCACTTTAGCACGTAAGTAGTTAACACCGTGCGTCGTTAATAATTCGTCTCGCTCGCGTTATACATATATATATATATATATCTTCCTCACGTTCGATTGGGCTTTAGCCGGGCTGCGCGCTGCTCCGCGCGGCTTCGCGGCCGACCGACCGTCCCGTGCGCCTATTATCCCGCGATTGACATGTCTAATTGCATCAATTGCGTAATAAATGGAAATTAGGCTGCTGTAAATGGTCGGGTATCGCTCGGGGGTCAATCGTCTGCGAACGTGCGGGCTTGCGGCGCGGCGCGGCGCGGCGCGGCGGCGCGACGCGACGCGACGCGACGCCACGCGAGCTCGGCGACGCGCGGACGGCGCGCTCTCAGCGAACAAGAAACTCGTGGGAGTTTCGGGAAAGAAGAAAGAAATTCGCATTGCGCATTATTATGTCGCAATTAGTTACTGACGTAAGCCCGAAGGTTATTATTAATTGCGGCACGGCGACCGTGATACCGCGTGTCCCGTTTTCTTCTTCTCCGTCCAGCCGCACGCGCGCTTGGTTTCCAATTTTCCAATCCCTCCTTCCCTTCCCCCCCCCCTTTTATCGTTCAACTTCTACCCCTACCCGTTTTTCGTTATTAATGGAATTCATTGCGCGGACAATACGGGCAAATACGTTTTGTGCAGATATGTAAAGATCGCGTTGTTTTTTTTTCTCATAGTTTTAAGACCCTTTGAAAGAGAGATTACGAAATATTAATATATTCTCATTTTCTTTCTTCCCCTTTTTATTCGCTCCATTGTTCCTCCCTTTCTTCCACCAGTGCTCTTATCTTAAGTGCGTTTAGAAAAAGAAATGTGTTACGGCAGCTGCATTAAGCGCGTTTATTTTATATATAGAACTTATATGAAAATATTTAAAATTAAAAACAGGTGATATACGCATGCTGACCTGTTTTAACATTTGTAAAAAAAAGTCGTTTGTAAGGATATCGAAATTTATTCACACATTGCATATGAAATGATTATTTTACAAAAGTGCTGTTCATGCTTTTAATTGACAATAAATATTTCTGGATTGCGTTACATTCAGATTGGCCATGCTATTTGAATCGATAAATATGCTGTCGGTAATAGCTGCAGTATTATTCCAAAAAGTATCTTATATACAAGATGATTCATATATTTCTTCAGAAAGTTTTGGAAAAAAATGTCTTAATTTTTTTGGGGCAAGGCTTTTAAACACGCCTTTAAAAAAAAAGATGCTTTTTAAAACTCGCGCGTGTTATCTGTTTTATATTCTATACCTCGATTCGCGGTGACGCGGTGACTGAAATTTGGTTTGGCCTTTAGCCAAGCCGAGTGAGATAATCGTAGTGCAGAAATGCGCAGGAAATACACAATCATCCGTATATATTTGCGTAATTAGCATGAAACGTTCGTAAAACGCCGTGTGACGTGCTAAAGAAATAATTAGAGGCAATATTAGACGTCATATGTTTGCATATTCGTTAACGCGGTAACAAAAAGTATTATCGAGCGGGATTTGTAAGGCCTTGACCATTGAATTCTTACGTGTAGTGACTGGTGTATATGTAGATATATCCGCAAATGTACTTGCCTTTTTCTTTCTGCTCAGCCGCAGACTGTTTCTCGATATTTCCTTATCGGCATTATGTAATAATATTTTTTTCATGAAATGACTGACATTTTTATCTTCGGGCGTTCGAGATGAATGAAAATAAATAAAAAGGACAAACCGATAATGTTAAAACTAGGAAAAAGTCAATAATTTCTTATATTTTAAAATTTTTATATTTAAAATATACGTATTATATACATGTATAAATAAAAAATACGATAAATAATTTGCTTTCCGTTAGTAATTTATTAAATAGTTTATTGAAGTGATTATTGAAGATAACAGCGCGCATCGATACATTGCATGTATTGGTTTCTGACGATTGCCATTTGATGCACATGTTGCCGTTGTTCGGGCGTTCCGTACAGAGAACGTTTCAGCAAATTTGTATAATAATAAAGCGTTATTTTTTGTTGAATTTTAATATAACTTTTCAAACCCCGAGGTAGTGAATTAGACATTTATTTGATGTTGCAACCTAAATAATTCTGATTTTTAATCGTATGCCTCAGACAGGCGGGACAAAGATCAATACAATTAAATTTTATTCTGAATTTAATTTCCCATGCATTTTACATTAACCGAGTTCTAATGTGAGATAGTTACGACATTTAGTATTCGAAAATTCAAAGCTGCGAGAAAGATGTCGTCCAGTTTAACGTGAAAAAGTAATTCGTGGATTCAAATCTTTCCCCTCGCCTCTCCCCTTTTTTAATGGAAACCCTCTCTGCAAAAGTTAAATCATAAATTGCACGATATAGTATGCACGATATAGTATGCAAACGACATTCAACTTCCGACAATTAATTACATTCGTACTGTACATTATGCTAAGTAATTGTTGCACGGGATCGTAACGTTGTTATAACGTTACGTTTATCGCTCAGAGGTCCTCGTGGGAGCTCGTCTCGTCGGCGGTTTTCATTATAACGGTAAACCGGTAAAATTTTATGCTAGCGAGCGTAGCCTCGTCTTCAGATTACGGGGGAGGACGATATCGAGGTACAGGTTCTTAGGCAATATAGGCAAATGGGGCTTATAATAAAATCGCTTCGATAAATATTAATGGTATCGGTAGCGATGCGCCGGCTGCCGTTAGTTAGTTAGAGCTCGATGGCTTCCTCTCATCCGCTCCGCGGATGAAATCGATATCCGAGGTCCTCGGGTTATAGCTCCGGGTACCCGGATTTAATCCTTCACTCGCGAAGTTTCTCAAGAATCTAATAGATTCGACGTGTTTTCAGTCAGGAAGAAAAAATATCGAGGAGCTCTGATCATCCCATTCTTATACTTAAGCGTGACACATAGTTCACCAAATAAATCTGTCGCACTTGTCTCCCGATATTTCTATACCACAAATTTTCGATCCGATATAAAACAGTTTCACCTGAATAAAAATAACATGTTATTTTATATATATTACTGGTTTTATTTCAACCGATCATATGAATCCAATCATTTTTTATATTCTGCCAAGAATATATTTGGTTCTCAATTCTTTCTTTTTATAGATATTTGAGAAAATATGTATATTTTTTAAATAAAAGTAACAATATCCCCCCTCTAATGAGTGTCAAATATTAAGTAACATTGGCAGCATTGGAAAATTTTTATTAGAAAAAATTTACTGCAAGGTCTGGTAATAAATTAAATTTAATATCGGGCATAAGGATGTTCCAGTAAGTATCTTAAAGGGTATTAATTTTATATTAATTTTTTTGAAAACGAGATCCCTCTGCGTCCCTGCGGAAATTCTCCGGTGACACGGGCGCATCTGTCTTCCCCGTGATTTCCTCCCGATGACTTTTGCCCGAAACCTTTTCTCTCCGCTTGTGTACATTCGACTCTCGCGTCTTCCTAATCGAAATTGATGCAACGGCGTCTCCGAGAGATGATGGATGGCTCGTCGACGAACGCACACCGGGGCGATTTGAGCGGCTGGACGTTCTTACAAATTATTTTTCTGGCTCGAAGGAAGTTTCGGTTCGAGTTAAACGGACTTCCACGCACAGGAAGAAAGGGAGGGAGAGAGTGAATGAGAGAGAGAGAGAGAGAGAGAGAGATGGAGGGTGAGAGTTTTAAAATTTTTAGATACTTTCTAAAGTTCTCCGAGATCGAGGAAGGGTAAAAGCATACGCTGGCTGCGATATTCTCGGCATTCCCGTTAACAACATTTTCTAGTTTAGCAAGAGGCAGAAAACCAGTTAAACCTCAGACTTTTCGCCGCAACTAACTATTTACGGGAGAAGGCAGAGGTGGGGCAGGAGGGGGTTGCGAAAATACCCTTTTCCCTCTGATAAATGCTGCGCGAACTTCGCCTAAAAAAATACCTCGTGGCGAGCTTAATTTCCGGCTCCGGCTGGGAATCGGGCTCTACCCGTGGAAGATCGATCGCGGCGCGAGGAGGTGGGGACGCGCGCGATATTACGAAACCGCCTTCAGAAGTTTGATAAGCTCCGGTAGCTCGACGCTTGATGGAGTGGACTTATACGTCTTCGGCGTTTTGCACGGCGGGGAAACGATCCGCCAAACGAAACAGCGCGTATGTCTCTATTCGCTTTCCCCGGGACAGGAACGGAAAGCGTGTAGAGGGATAGGTGAGAGCGTGGGCGGATGGTGGTTCGTTTATCGTGCGGCCCTGAATGGCAATTTATCTTACCGGCAAGACGGACCGAAGGTACCAGTCCCTCGGATATAAATGACGCTGCCTCCTCGCGGAGATCTTCTTCGGAATTCTACGGGGCGCGACAGAAAGGGGGAGAGAGAGAGAGAGAGAGAAAGAGAGAGAGAGAGAGAGAGAGAGAGAGAGAGAGAGGGAGGGAGGAAGGATGGAAAATCTGCCGTCTCCATGTAAACGACGTCGCGTTAGAGTACATTTTCAATTTCTCGTATATTAAAGGGTCCGCGAGCTCTTCTCGGCTTATGACGTCTAAAGTGTATTCTCAATTTCTTAAGATATCCTTAAGGGTCCCGCGCGCGCGCGTATCCTGGATCTTTAACGTCAGAAAATTATAATACGCGCAGGATTCTCGCGCGACACGCGTCCGCGCCGGCAACTTTTTACTTAATCCAACCTGCGAGGGAAGCTCGAAATTGAGGCATTAATTTACTGCAAAGTTAAATCTTCCGAGCAATAAATTCTCGCGCGATATATCTAACTGCGGGAAAAAATTAAGTTAAATATCAACGTACCGCGAAGTTAACTTTCGGAACGAAAAGGAGAATGGATTATTGTCTCTCGGTGCCTTTAAAAAGCAACGACGACGAAGCTTATACAAAATTTACGACGAGCTTACACTCGATAATTTGCCATTAAAGTAACACGATAAAAATAATCAAAGAAACAAAGCAATTAAATGAAAATTAAAATTAGACCGTGAGTGCAGTATCCAAACTATCCAAAAACGCCGAAGAGGATTCGAAAAGAGACATTGAACGTGCGCGAAGGGAAAGCAGATCTCTGTCCCCCGGGGAGGAAATCACAGGATCCGTGGCCGTGTGTTTCCGTTACCGCTCCGCGAAATGCCGTGGGCCTCGAGAATAGCCGGCTGTTTCATTACTCCCACTTCATTCGCTCGCATCCACCCGGACTGCGGCGATCATCCCGGGGCAATATGTCTTGTGTACGGACGGGGTGCACGTTTGCCGGAGTTCCGCGTTTCTCGTGTTTCCGTCCGTTTCCAGCGCCCGCGAGAACAGACGCTTCGTCTTCCTTCGCGCTGGCTTGAACCTTATTATTGGTAAACAAGCTCGCCTCTCACCCAGCTCTTTCCGTCTTCTATCGCCACCCCGTCGTCGCTCCCCCCCTCCTCCCCCAGTCCGCCCGTGAGACTCGATTCCGCGCGTTTTTCTTCGCCACCCCGTCCCACCGCGTGTCTGCGCGACGGACATCCGTTTCGCGTTTCGGAAACATCCGAGATTAAAGCACTCCGATTAGACTGGGATATCACTGGAATATCCTAGGCGCGCGCCAAAGCCGCCCGCGCCATTAATAAATGCGCCGCGTAATTTATCTCCGATATATGCGAACGACTTAATTAATTATTAATTAATTTCTCAAAATGGAGTCGGCGATCAGTCGACTCGTAAACTGCGGATTAATATAAATTACAGATATAATCTCGAGCTCCGATTAAGCGTTCCGCCTGCGCGCGATTCTAATTAGAATTAAATTTGAAATCAAATTTTGCAGGTATGTATACGGGAAGCTTGTTTACTTGAAGCTGAATAAAAATGAATGAATTCAGATATTGAATTTCAATATCTGAATGTATAACGGAAAAGGCGCGGCGCAGTTTCCGAAATTTTACATTAATCTATATACGTGGACGAGAGATTAATTCTTATTCGGTGTCTCCGATTTCATTAATGTTGCTTTAGGCGCGAAATAATCTTCGCTCTTTCAGCGGGATACTTGAACGGGCGCCAACGATGAACTTTTTCAATATAACTTTCTCGTTTGTGCTTAGACTTTGTCGCTTCGTATAGTTAGCGAAACACCCGACTCGTATTTAAGTTTAAGTTCGCGCCTACGCCGAAGTAAAAAAAAAAACACCACTTTGTTGTACAGAAAAATACAAAGAACGTGCTCCTTGCGTAAATCTTTTTGTATCTTGATTCCGATTCTGCCGACCTGCCTGCGGAATTTCGCTTGAGCTGTCAATTGGGATTATAATTAATATCTTGAGTTCTATATCTATCTATCTATCTATCTCTCTTTCTCCCCGGAAAATTCGCGGGATCTCTCGAAGCTATTATTTTCCTGAACAAATTTTCCCTGCAGACATCTCTCGGCGGCGCTATATCCCATAGACATTCACGGACGCTTAAAAGCACACGCGTCGTCTGCTTCGTCGTCCGTTGTAATTGATGAAACCCGAGTCGTCGCCGTGCTGCTGGGAAGCAGAGAGACGGATTTTCATCTACCACGGGGGGGAGGAGGGGCAAAGGGGAGGGGAAGAAAAGCGATATCCCTCTGCCGCGCGCGAAAGACGGCCAACGAGAAAAGTTTCTCTCGAGATGAGCATTTATTAAAACTATCTCCACCCTCCCCTCCCCCACCCCCCTCCCCCCTTCGTGGCGCGCTGTATACGCGGCAACCGACTGGGTGTTAACGCTATCTCTCGGCTTTGATGTCGAGTCAAATACTCCGCTTTTGTAACAAGCAGAGGGATCTCGCGGCTTTGACAAACGTGGCGGCGCACGATAATTAACTTTCGCACACCAGCTCTCCCGGCGCATTCAGTGAACTATGTCTTCCGACGTATAGCCGCGAGAACCTGCAGTTGCGAGGATCAAAATCTTGACGTAAAAACAACAAGATATGCTAAATATGTGAAAAGCTGTTTCTCCTTGACAACGTTTCTTCTAAAATCTACCAATTTTTCGATCCTTTTCAAGAGAAAACGAAGGAGGATTAATATATATAGGAAATTGCAGCAATTTGTGCCCTCTCAGGATTACTTAGATACGACAATTTCTTTAGTCGAGTTTTCGGCCACTTTGATTTTATTTAAATGCTTTATAACGCCACTTCTAAAATCTACCAATTTTTTCGGTCTCTTTCAAGAGAAGAAACGGAGCTAATATATAGAGAAACTGGATTTGTCCCCTCTCAGGATTATTTAAATACAATTTCTCTTGTCGACTTTTCAGCCACCGTGATCTTATTTAAATGCTTTACAACTCCACTAAAATAAAATGGCGCGAAGCGACGTGTTCGCTGGGGGTCGTTTAAATGGTCCGCAGCATCGCTAATTATTAATAATATTACAGGGTAGGTGGCGGCGAATAATGTCGCCCCGTTGTTTCTCCTGACGACGACGACGACGGTCGGAATAATTTGCTGCAAGACGCGCGCGGTAAGGAGCAGCCGCGCGCGGCTGCTTATAATCCGCGGGGCTGCTTATATTTCCATATAAATTAACGGAACGCCACACGGACGGCGACTAACGGAATCCCGGGGACGGTCTTATACTCGGTGCAGGTATCAGCCGTCGACGCGACGTTCAGAAAGGGCCCCGGCTTTCATCCCGGCGTCACCTATCTGCGCCCATCAGGCGCGACGTTTATGGATGCCGTGGCGCGGTGGTGGAAAGCACCTTCGCTTCTTCGCGGTACCTAACGAGATTCTCGATTATCCCACGGCGTGCGCGTCCCCGGGATTGTCTCCTAAGGCTAATTACCCGACGTTAAGACGTCGACGTCGGCAAGAAGGGGGCGACCGCGCGAGCATCGTGCGGTGTGTATATGTACGCGTACTTAGCACGTGCATGCGGCGATACAATCCGCGCGAATTTCATGTATTTCAGCGGGACTTGCGGTGACTCTCGGTCTTCTCTTAATGAGAACGAGAACGGAAGCAGTTGACTCGCCGACCGAGAATCGACGAGAAGGAATGAACGTGGCTTTAATCGAGACTCGAGATAGATTTTTCATGGCAGAGCGTGCATTTCAGCAGTCTGATTTCTGAACAATTTATTTCTGCGAATTTAAATTTTTTTACTTTATACTCCGGCAATTTTGAGGTACTTTCGTGTGCCCAGGTTGTTCTTTGCTTGTGCAGATTTTTGTGTGGAAATTTTAATTACAAATATTTTGCCTCGCAACTCGGCTCTTTCTTTTGTTACTCGATTATGGCTGAAAAGGTCGTAATTACGTAATAATTATTTATGTGAAAAATGCCGCTTCATTGAGAATGCATTCTTCTGAAAAATGGTTTCGATCGATTCGCGTGACTTATGTAACAGCGAGTTATGATTTATAAATATTCATAACCGGACGGCTAAGCGACGCTCGTTCCGTCGAGCTTTTCTTGCCACAGTCAATCTCGGCGGAGGAAAATCACCGGCGTTTTCCTTTTGAATATCTTTGAATAAATTCCGCGATCTTTCTCGATTCGCGCGATAGTACAATATCGGCTGTTATAGCGCGCGTATAATTTTGCGGCAAAAAAATGCAAATTATTCATTAACTTTCAGAGACGCGGCGAGTATCGTCCCGAATGGCGAGAATTTTCCTTTAGAAAAGTCTTTACTGTTGCAAAGTAAAACGTTGTCTTATCCTTTTTTTCTTCAATCTATAATACAACTATGCGTTTTCAATGGAAAAACAAGAGATCGAAAATATTATAAGATGCTCCTCTTACTTTTTATTTCAAAAATATGTAGTGTAAAATTTGACAAATTTCTCTTGCTGAGCAAGAGAAAATTAATGGAATTCTCCTGTGATTAAAGAGAGGAAATCTGCACGCGATTTCTGTCTCACGATGAGCGACTACCTCCGTAAAAGAGGAAAGAATAAAAAAAAGAGAAACAAACGTCTTAATCGCGCATTTCGTCAACGATCAGCCGTACGTCGAGACGGCAAAAAGGCCGCGCGTTTCGGCCTTACGGTAAACGGAGTATTACGAGTGTCAGGTTCATGAACGAGCTGACGGAGTATCCCCGACGGGTGGGCGAATGGAAACTCTCCGTTCTCCCCGGCGTAGAAGGAAATTGAATCGATTGTAATTAAAACTTGTATAACGAAGGCACGCGCGAGCGCGCGATGTTCATTCCAGCTGTCGGGGACCTGGGACAACGGAAATCCCATTTTTCCGCCTACGTCGAGAGCTGAATCATCGTGCGAGGGAACCGAAAATCCATCGTGTGTTTTTATAAATCAACACGCGGCTTTTGATTCCGCTCGAAAAGCCGCCCCGAGATCCGAAGCTCGTATACCTATACGAATATCCCTCGGCGCGCAGCCGATCCTCTCTCCATTCTTTCCGAAAATGTAATTCTTCCGGAATGTATAGTCCACACCACCAAGCACGGAGTACGAATATTCATCCCCTCGCCGCTCTTCTTTTCGTTTGAAGAATAGATGGATTAAGTAGAATTAGTCAAATTCGCTACGCGGCCTTAAATATCCTCGCGAAATAAAGGTGTTGGGATAAGACGTAATTGCACCGCGGGGAGAAACCGGCGACCTCTGCACTTTTACATAATTGCAAAAAGCCGTCTTTACGATTTTATAATCCGGTTAACTGTCTAAGGCCTCATCCTCCCGCGGTTTTATCTGAATCGGCAATATACAAAGAACGTCGGACTCGACTGAGGAGGGGGTGGGGGGGGGCGACCTAAGTGTCGTCGAGGGTGGAATATGTAAATTAGCCTGCTTCGCGCGATGGGAGCTTGCTCGCAATTTTCTTGATTCCGCGATTCTGCAGGCGGTCCTCGATCGTCTTACTGTGAATTCAATTACACGGTCAGCATCGGCACGGCGACAGCCGCGGCACGGGAAACGAGGCACTTATCGTCACGGAGGACGATATCGCATAATCGCCATTAATGAGAGTTATGCCCCCCAGAAACCCCGGTTATCGATTAACGTTTAGTCCAGATGCTCCCACCGGTTTCGCGATTATATATTTCGCCAGTTTATCAATACCCTGTGGTAAAGGAACGCAAGGAGAAAAAGGAACACCGCGGCCGATGTTCATGCATTCGCGTTCGTTTATCGGCTAATTTACATATCTGCACGAATTAATGAAGGAAACACAAGTATTCGTTGCATATTCATTGCATGACGTTCCTGCAAAATTATAGACATTCTTATTAAACATCGTATATACCGATATGCGCAAAAAAGGATAACATTTTTTTGCAGAAACTTTATGTAATATCTGCATTTGAAGAAAAATAATAATTAAGTGCCTCATTTCAGCTATGGAAAAAAAAAACATGACAGCGTACAGAAAAGATTAGATTTAACTAGAAGTCTTTCAACAGCCTGCATTATTTTCGCGCGGGTTTTATCGAAGGAGGGCCACTCGGCATAGAGAACAACGCGGCTGATCAAAATACGTCAGTTACTAGTTTTATTTAATAAATATAATATTACATTGTAACATAAGGAATATCGTATGTTATCATCGCCATTCGCGCGTCCCGCGCTCGTGCGATTCCAAACGGCCGCTTGCCCTTTGCGAATCGTTCGAGCGACATCGGTTATCCGTGTATGTGTTGCGTGTGTGTGTTTGTGTGTGAACATGCAATATATAACTTTATTCTTTGTGATATAGAACACTTCTTTCTCGCTAACGACGGCACAAAACATACAGTATGTTACAATATCGTTACAGGGACAGTCATTGTGTGGCGCCGAACGACTTTCGTCGCCGTCGGCAGTTTCGGGCATTTTTCGTCGACATTTGCAGAAATCTCGGCGTAGCGGTGTCTCTGACGGTGCCTCTTAAACATTTTTTGATTACAATTTTCGCGTATGTGGAAAATACTCGCGTAACGAAAAGGCTCGAAGTTCGGTATCACGTACAGAACCGTCCACGGTGAGATTTCACTTGCTCGAGGCTCTTGTTTTTGATTCGTTACGTTTATCATAGCTTTAAACGGAGCGGACGATATGTTATCGTGGGCAGTGTCGTTAGTGCGGCATAATGAAATAATATCGAAATGAGTGACATCAGGCGGAGATAAAGTAATCTCAAATAAGATAATACCGTTTTATTAATTCGCCCGATTAAACGCCGGAGGCTTGAATCTGTCCGAAAAACGGAATTAAGAGATTAATTTGGATTATTATATCGAAACAAGGACGGATATATAACAAGCACCGATATATAATATATATATACTATATAAGTGGATAAATTTATTTTTGCGAATCTTTTTACCAGGGATCGAACGCGATAATGTTCGCCACGGTGATGATTAAAAGTGACAACAGCACGAAGGCGATAACTCGCTACACCCTACCCGCGCGCGCACCGATCCGCCCGTTTCCTTTATTTTTCCATTACTCTTTACGATCTATCGGTTTAACGATTTCATCGACGATCCTCTATTTATACACAACATCGTTAAACCCGTATAAACGTTCGCGCGGCCCGAGAACCGTGAAATTTATCGGAGCCCGTAAGTCTATCGAAAAAAATTTTAATAACCCGACGCTTACGAAGCTTAATTATCCGACATCAAGTCGGCGGTATATATCGTGACGGACGTTCCCGATGCCGCGCCGCCGATTGACTTTTTCAACTCTGTAAACGCAAAGTCGGCGTGTTTTCGTTCGACACTGAATTTCTTTCACCGAATCGATACGCGTTACGAAATAATTCGCGTCCGAAAATAGAGGATTTACGACTGAAATCAAACGGCGACAACGATTTGACAACACCGACAACGATCGAAAACGGATTATTTTCAATGATAATGTAATATTTAGCGCGACAAATAAAGTGTCGCTAAAAAGAAAAAGCAATTAGTCGCAATATGTTATGTTCTCTTAGCGACAGCATGATAAAACAGTAAAACATGTCGATTAATTGTAATTAACTGAATCAATTCATCGTAAAATGATATAAATTCTACAGTCTGATGTTTTATGAATTAAAACTGCGTCAGCAGAAGTTTTACACGAGCGCGATAAAATATCTAAGAGATAACGTAGGGTTATAAAACCACCAGGAAGTTTACACGAATTCGCACCATATTTATGAACACGGTCTTAAATAAGAAAATTTACGTAGATAATGTATATCGTTCGCGTGAATTAAAAAAACGCTACCTCGTAATAATTACGAGTCCGCATGCGGAGAAGCGGCGAACGTTTTGCTCGCCGTTTTTTTTTTCTTACGCAAAAGCAGCGGCCATATTTTACACTATTCCCTTGCACCCTCGAAGAATTTAATTTTTGCCCCCGCTCCTCTTCCTTATTTCTCGCGCCGGAGAAATGCGACGGTCCACTCGCGCGCGGAAGCTGCACGACTTTCCGTTAATTAATCTAATATGTACAAATCGGACCGACGGTACAGGCCGCAAAAAAGGGACACTTCGAGATTCTCCATGGAAGTGGAAGATCGCTGGAAACGGCCACGCGGCGATACGCATCGCAAAGTCCCTCTGCGACATTTATCATTCGCGAGTCTCAATAGTATTATCATTCACTCGTAATCGTAATAAAGAACACCTCGGAAGTACTTCGTTTTACCAATTTGACAGATTATCACGTCGTGGCGCATTCGATAGAACGTCTCGCGGGGAAGTTGAGAAAAAGGAAAGGGACATACTCCGCGTCTATCGTGACGATCGTCAGTTATACGAGAATTCGTTCCAATTAATTTAATTATTTACAATTCGGTGTAAATTACACATCTCGCTCGTCCAGCGTTATCTCCGAGAGATAACGTTCTCGTCGTCTCGGCACGCAAGTTTATTTCACACGTATTACACTTTACTACATTTTCCGGATTGCGTAAAACGATACTGCGGAGAGAATGTCCCCCGGACAATCGCGTCCCCCCTCGTCCACCAAGAAGACACTTTTTTTTCTACTCGTCGACACTCGCGGTGAGGGAGAGAGGGAGGGGTCGATAGCAAAATATCTGACATACGAAAATAGATGTATCAGATTTTTTTCTTTACATCGTTTCGCTCTATCACAAAGGTCGTCTACGGTTAATCACCTAGGGCAAGTTACGATCTGATATGTAATATATACATATACGATACAATATGTACATATATACCTCTATACGCTTGATAAAAGAAATTTCTGTCTGTCAGCTGTCAGTCTGTTTGTCCATGGAAAGAGACAACGCCGTACGAACAGATAAAAGTCACTATATGAAATTTTAATTCTTTTGTTCTCTGTATAGGCCTGACTCTCTTTCACTGGCCCCTTTTATGTCTCTCGTGAAATCACGTTTTGTTTAAAAAAAAAAAAAAAGATCTACACTCGTGAAGAAATGTAGAGAAAGACAAAAACTCCTAATTTCCATTTCCATCATATATATTCGAAGAAAACAATGATAAACATCTTAGAAATTAAGTATTAGTTCCGGTTAGTTTTGAGGGTTCACTATATAGATGGCTGTAGCTACAAATGTACTATAGATATTTTGAAGAATTAGCTGAAGCATTAAATGTTGGTAAATCAATCATTTTTACAAAAAAAGTATTCCCTCAAAACTATTCGGAACATCTAATAAGAAAATTTTGAAATAAGAATTTTTATACGACAGAAAGTTAATAATAAAGAGATTTAAAGTTGAAAAATCCGAAATCTAAAACCTTAAGAAATATATTGAAGTCCAGCGATAAAGGTATTAAATTATGGAAGAATTATTTGAAGTTTAAATGAATATTTATAATTTCAAATTAGGTCGCGAGATAAATCTGATCCCAAGTATCTCGTTCCAGCGAACATACGTATATTAATTAGATATCTCAGACTCTGTTTGGAGTAAATTGCTAATGTATTTATATAATCTGCATGTATACATTTTCTCTCGCCTCTTCCCTTCCCTCTCCCTCTCGACATTTCTCGTTCAATAATAAAACGCAAGAGATACGTCGTACAGAAACAATATGTACAATGGGCGCATGCACGTTTATCATGATTAGCAATTAACTGTGTTGCGATCGATCGAAGTATTTACACGCATACTCTCTTCGTACACATTTGCCGTTCCTTAAAATTTCTCGTAAAATTCCGACGACGTAAAGCGTCGTCTCGCGAAATTTCAGCTAAAACTCGAGAAGTGGCGTGGAAAGTTCTTATACATTAATGATTTGCTTACTTCAATAATTTACAGGGAAATTTATAAATCTTTAATCCGTCAGGAAACTTTTTTTCTCCAAATATAAAGTTAGTGAAAGAAATTGTATTATAAGGGAAAAGAAAACGGTACGAGAACATGATTTCTAGGTCAATGGAGTACCTTGTCAAGATCAGCGTCAAAAGAAATTAGGTAAAAATGACTCCTCTACACGCCTGTGAAATGAATAAAAAATTGACTAAAAAAATTTTAGAAATCTTTTCTAACGGGAAAGAATTTATTTTAACCTGCACGAGTCAATTGTTATTATTTCAATTGTCCCGGAGTGATCAACGTTATTTGTCATTTTTTTCCGTCCCACGTCATCCCATGAGAAATTATTGATTACCTTCGCTTCCATATCGCTTCCGCAACGTTCCGTTCTTCATCGCTAACAACCGGTGAACCGCGTTTACACGCAAAGGAGTCAAAGAGGTAGTATTCAACACGATTAATATACGGCAGTGTCGTTTTGGAAGGGGGCAAGACGCCTGTGTACTCTCTCTCGGAATTTTGCTAACCGATCAACGCCGCGCCGAAGATCGATCGAAGGCCGATCGGCCTTATGGCTTATGATCATTGCACGAAGTTCACGTTGTACGTCTCGACCTGCATCGGTTGCAGACCGATCTCCTGGAAACCGTCCTTCAGGCGGGCGCCCGACCTCGTGCCGGTCAACGACGTCCTCGTGACGTTGACCCTGTCGAGCTTGTAGAACGCCGTGCCCTGGGCGAGTCTCTCCGTGAGCGGGCAGTGCTTCAGCGGCACGTCGATGCCCACGGAGCAGCTGTAGCCCTGTCGGTGCAGCACCATTAGCGCGCTGTTCACCGGAAAGTGTGGCAGCTTCTGATCGTGATTGGTGCGTAGGTTGAGCAGGTGAAGGTCGCACGGGAAGCTCTGACTCAGCAGTCGGACCTCCGGCGCCATCGTGACCTCCTGCTCGCTGCCGTCCACCACGAAGATGTTCACCGGGTAGTTGAGGGTGTTGCTCAGGTGATTGGCGAACAGCGACGGCCTCGAGTATCTGTCCTTCTCGCCGCTGATATCTTCGAGCAGTAGCCAGTGCTTGATGACGGTCCGTCGATTGTCCAACAGACCCTCGCCCATGCCCCGCGAATCGTCGTACAGGGTTCGGCGATCCAGCATCACCTCCAGCCAGCCGGGCTGATAGCTGGCCGCGCCCTGGCAGTGGTTCACCAGGAGTGTTAGCCGGTGATTCGAGTCCTCGATGTAGGCCATGGTCGTGATGGGGAAGTAATTGCCCTCGATGCCGATGCGCTCGATCTTGGTGCGCTTGATCATCTGATGGCCGTTCAGATCGGTGTAGAACTCGGGCGGATCGCCGTTCGAGATGTCGGTCTGCAGGCGCATGAACATCTCCGTCTCGCGGTTCTTCGGCGGCGTCTCGAAGTCCACGATGTTGCGCAGGTAGATGGCCTCGCCGAGGCCGCCGTCGCGATGGTAGATGGCCACGTGGTGCGTCAGTAACTTGCCGTATTCGACGGTGAGGCGGGAGCTCAGGCTACCGCTGACGATGTAGATCTTCTGGTGCGGCGTGTACGCCTCCAGGACGTCCTTGTCGGTGTCGCGGAGATTCGGATCGGGCATGAAGAGGTAGGCGCCGCTGTGGAACTGCGCCGAGGGATACGCGGCGAACTGTACGGCGCACTGCATGATCTTGCCGGTGGATTTCTTCGTCACGCGCTTCAGGAAGCCCGTCTGCCCGTCGAAGAGCAGCTTCATCCGCTGATTCTCGAGCTGCACGTCACCCACCTGCATAGGCTTGATGGGAAAGACGTTGTCCTTGCCGCAACGGCTGCAGTACACCGTCGAGATGGCCTCCGCCGGCACTTTGTCGACCTGCAGCAGGTGATACGTGGCGATCGACAGCGGTTTCAGCTCGGCCACGAAGAGCAGCACGTACACGTCGTGCGTGATGCTCGTGGCGTTCATCACCGGCGCAATTTGGTAGGGTATAGGGTTCCTCTGCGGGTCCAGGACTTTGACTTTGTACGACGTGACCTTGAGACTGATCACCTCCTGCCTGGGCTGCGCCAGTGGATTGAACAGAACGATCTTTCTGGTCTCGCGGCCGTTCACGCCGATCGGTATCTTCTTCGGCAGCTTCTCGTAGCTGTCCCTGTCCGACTCGGCCAGCACGTAAACGGAATTCGACTTGCCGTTGACGGTCGCCGCGAGAGACTGAATGGCGAAGCTCTGCAGGCTCGTCGTGTCCGAGATCGACTCGAAAAGTTTCAGCGCGTAATCCTTCATGACGAAGGACTTCGAGGTGCCGGTGATCGCGTCGTGATGCTGGAACAGGCCCAGATTACGTCTCGCCTTCACCAGCTTCTCGAAGTACGTCTCGTAAAGTTTTATATCCTTGCCGGACTGCTTGGCGAGATTCAGCGTGATCGTGTAGAGGATCTCGGCGGATCTGAGATTCGCCTCGAGCTCGCGGTCGAGGATCTTCATGTACGGCCTGGTGGTGAAGTAGCCGCTCCAGTAGGCCGGTCTGCCCTCACTGAAGATATCCGAGTACACGAAGAAGTCGCCCGTCAACGACGGGAACTTGCCCACGCGCTTTTGTATCTCGCGGAAGTAATCCTTCGGCGTGCCGAACACCACCTCGGCATTGTACTCGTCTTTTCGGCTGTTTATGTAGTCCATTAAAATTTTGTAGTTGGTATACTGTTGATCCCACTCGATCGCGTGGTCGTATCTGAAATGTAAACAACAACGGGAAACGTGACGTTTCATTAATTAAAAGTATTTAATTTTTTCTTCATACACATATATACATATAAATGTATGCGTTTTGTAAAGGGCAATATATATCATGTTTCATGAAAACAACTAATTATATATTCCAGTTGAAGTATAAAATAAAAATTTGTGACATTGATTTTCCAAATTATAATTAAATTGTATACGTTAATTATTTTACAAATTTAAAAAGTAAAGAAAAAACTTTGTTAAATAACATGTGCAACTTTTCCGAAATAACAGCGTTACAAAATAAATATAAAATAGAAGAAGCGTTTATAAAAAATTGTAAACGCAAATATAGTGAAAAAAAAACCGAAGAAGGTCTCTTTTTCGAAAAGAAGTTACGCGCACCTAAAGTCGTCGCCGAGCGGCATCAGCACGACGTTGTGAGTGAACAAGGAGCCGGTTCTCGCGTATTGCTCCAGCAACAGCTCGGCCATCTGCTTGACGTTGTTGGGCGTGATCTCGACGGCGCGGACCGAGTACTCGGTGTACTCGCCGCGTATCTTGCGGAAGTCAAAGTTGAGGCAGACGTGCGGATGCGGACCGCACGAGTGCTTGATGTTGTATATGTCGAACGGCTGATTGTGGGTGAGCATGTCGGCGGCGCCGTCGCGGTCCCACGGCTGCCGCCAGACGAAGTCACCGTACTGCTTCTTGGCGAACCACTGCTTCCACGCGTAGTGTATCCTCTGGATCACCGTGCCGGTGGCGCCCGAGGCTTTGAGGAAGTAGGGTATGGTGCCGCCGTGGCCGAACGGGTCCACGGACCAGCCCGACTCGGGTACCACGTCGAGATTCGTTTTCAGCCACTGGTGACCTGAAGTTTGAAGGGAAAAGAAGCTTTTTTTTTACAGCTCGTAAAGCAAAGTATGTTTGAAAAGTATGATAAAAGAAATTAATAATTTAAGCACGACTATTTTAATCATTAATTATTAATTATTAGTTAATAATTTATTTTCTTGTCGATATTAAAATATTTTAACTTTTTGGAATATTTGCGAAGAAGCATCCAGTAAGAATATTGGCTTCTTGTAACACAAGATTGCAATTTAGATAAAATAAAGAGAAGATTATTAAGATATTAAATTCGTTGCTAGAGTCGTCTTAATCATTTTCAAATGACACATGTAAAATCATGAATCTTCAGGCATTAAATTAGATATTTTTTTAAATTATTTTAATATGACTATTAAATTCAACTATTTATATATTTCTTGTCATTTAAAGTAGAAATTTTAGTTTTCGCTATAACGGGATTCGATATAAACTCGCGTACGGCTTCAGTTTATTTTCGTTTAATCTGCTAAAACTAATCTACAACTTAATTATGGATCGCGTATCGTAAAAGCCGCGTCTGCCAGCCTTTTTTACGGCATGCATTAATTTGCATCGGGGAGAGCCTTTTAAAGTTCATCCTGCCGCGTTCTGCGCGATGCGATCAAATATTCATAATGCGGATTAATCCGCTGTTTCCGTGTCCTGAATATTCCAATTCTTCGAGCTATGATGAACGCGCACCGAAAACGTAAATTTACTGCCCGTGCACCAATATTAAACATATGAACAACATAATGAAGTCAGTCTATAAAGTATGTATCGCTGAAATCATCGGAAAATTATAGATGTAATAAGCACTAAGTACTCATAATTATACTTAATACTTATTACGTCTACGCATAAAATCCTCCATATTTAGCAAAATATATGTGTTTATTGTTATCAACACTTGATTCTGTTAGCCTCATAGTTTTCAATTATTTGCACTATTTATAACTCGTGTTGTCTTTTGTTCAACATTATCTTTAATTAATGATTTTATAAGTCAATTGCGCAGAAACGATGTAGAATATAATAAGCAGGTGTCTCCAGAGTTAAAGCGAAGCAGTCAGAGTAAGCCGGAGTTGATCGAATAAAGAGAATTAGGGGTAAACGCGATTAAAGGGATAGCGGATGGGGAAACATCGGGCTCGTCGCGTCGAAAAAGTTAGCGACGCGCCGCCGTCGCGGTTGGGGGACGAGGGGTCGTCGATCATGCAGCCCGGATGCAGGATCAGACGATCGCGGAAACTTACGGCGTGGCTGGCGAACGAAGCCGCGAAATTAATCCCGCAGGAACGCGCGAGCGGAGGACGCGGATAGGCTCGTCGGCGGGAACGGCTAATGGAATTAGCCCGCGAAAAGTCAGCGGTAGTTGGGCGATAGAGGGTATATGTATAGAAAAACAGAGGTATATCCTACTCTCTCTTCCTTTGCCGTCTTGCTGTGACAAGCTCGGGGTGTCGTGTACGCTATCAGTGTTAACTATCATTCGGTGGACTGGTGTTTTTAGCATAATCTCGCGAATGATTGTTACGGGCGGGCGAGTACGATATAAATGATATCCGCGAGGCACGCGAAGGATATGCCGTCTGTGTAAATCAAGCGGATTATGTCACTTGAACAAAACTCCTTCCCTACATGATGTATGTCGCATATCTTATTACATGTGATACGCGTATTTTATTACACCTTATAGATATTCATCTGCTCTCATGAAGAAACGTTTTCTTAAAATACCAACGTTCTCTAAAGCACGACTGTTACTCTGTAGTCTTTCTTATAAAGTTATCAATGATTTAATTCTCTTGGTTTCTCTTGGACGTTGAACGTTTGGCCGAAATTGATTAATTGACGATCTTGCAGACTCGTGTGAAATTGGATTCGAATGAGATCTTCCGAAAATTAGCAATTGTTCAACGATCATACATGTGTATCGGAAATCTGGTTACTTAGAAAAATCCATCCAGTTCGCGATTTAATATCGTTCGCGGGGAGAGGGAGGTAATGCGGAAATTAATGTTCACTTTGTGACGTGAACATCTCGTGAATCTACCTAAAATCCAAATTCTCGGGGTCATTCGCAGCTCGCTCGCAACCCGGAAATTGCATCAATTATTCGAGAAAGCCAGAGCTCGGCCGCAAATTGCGCGTTCTCGTCGTACTATCCCGCCGATGGAGCTCGCATTATTGTGGAAGTCCGGACAGACAGAGAGAGAGAGAGAGAGAGAGAGAGAGAGAGAGAGATGGAAGGGAGATGGAGAGACATGGGAGAGAGCTGAGAGGAGAGGACGCAGATAGAAGCCAAGGTGGGAAAGAGGGACTAGAAGGGTGCCTAATGCGGGGAATAAACCATTAAACTGTACTCAGCCGGTGCTCGACTGATTATAACTCGTTAGGGCTGCACGACATGTGTGCATTAACGGAATTATCGCGGGTTACAACGCGTTGCAACCCCTTCCAGAAAGATTGCGTCTCTTTCACGTGTGAATTCCGCTGCATTCCCGCGAGATCCGAGCCGGGGGATAATCGAGGGGGGATTATACTTTCTACCATAAGAGAACCGAAGTTATGTGACCTCGCCTATTTTAGAAAACAAGTAGGTGTTTCCCGCAAAATAGGTGGGGCCAATGTTTGCGAGTCTCGAGTAAAAGGAAGATTTTATTAATGTAGCATTTTGATAAATCTCTCTCTCTCTCTCTCTCTCTCTCGAAGCTTGCCAAAATCATCACGATGGAGAAATATAATCGCAAATACAAGCGCAAGTTAGACAATACGTAGTAGTAGTAGCGTATGAAATTTCAGAAAATAAACGGAGGTGTATTATTAAGACATTTTTTTCGACTGCGCACGTTCGAAGTTTCCTGCGAACGAAAAGAGAGAAAGAAATGAAGAAGAAGTTACGAAAAAGAGCTACGGTCACGTTCCGGTGCTCCGAGATGGAACGTGCAAGTGGGAAAGTGCAGCATGTCGAGATGCCACGTGAGATACGGGGGGTATATGCTGCACGGAGTAAATCAACGTGCTAATTTTTTGGCTCCCAACTTGATTCACGTGGAATTTCAAATGTCGACTTTATCGCGAGACGCTCGAGGGAAGTAGTATTTTTTTATTTTTTTATTTTTTTATTAAATTCTTTCGCAAGTTTTTTCATTCCCGCCGGATTAACGAACGAAATGAAAATGAGAAAGAATGCGTATATCTACATATTTCTCATTAATCATAAAAATAAAAATAAAAAAAATATATAGAGCATCCTCTTTTTTCGAAACTTTCGGGACATTTTAATGCTTCTATTTTCAGGCCCCCTGACGTAGATTGGGTCGTGAAATATCTAGATACGCGATTCCAATCTAGTGCAATTGCCGGAGAAGAACTGCGACGCGGTAGAGCGGCGTGAATAATGCAAGGCCTTCGCACACTCGTTGTGTCTGTCGTCGATTATTAATAGTCGGATCGGACGTATCGCGCCGATAAGCCGCCGTGAAATTTTCAAACGCTCCATAAAACAAAGAAGAGACGAGTCTATCCATAACTGGCCGATAATGAGAGACATCGTGCGCCACTTGTTGCTCTCGTTCCGTGTTCTAATCACCGAAGCCGCTACGCCGGTAATACGGTGCGATCCTTATACTTTTCCCAGCGGAGGGTCCGCCGCGGACTCCGAGCGCACATTAATCGCTATTAATTAGCATCGACAGGCCGCAATTCCGACTGGGCACCGGGTGATTTATACCGACATGCTCATTTTGGATCGGATTTGTCATCCATAATTTGGCGCCGTTAAAACGGTATCGCGTCATTTCAGCTTCTCGTCTATCCTCATTTCCACTTTCGACTATTTTTGTGGTACAATAATTTAACGTCGAGCTTTATACATATAAAGAGCGATACGTTTTTATAATTTAATATCCAAATTGCTATGAAAGAAATATTAGAAGAGTGAATGCTCTGAAATTGTGAGCTACGAAATTATACCGTATTGATCAGTGTCAGGATTTTATAGACAGTGCGACAGACACTTTTATACATGACACGGGAAATTTACATTTAAAATACACGCCGGGTTTGCCGCAAAGCGAGAAAACTAACGGATTTCCCTGTCAAGTGGTATTTACGGAATTATCCCGTGTGCATTGCAGCAGCCCATGCGTCCCGCTAATTACAGCTAATTTCCAGCACCGCAGCCCGGTATCGGCGAACGAAAACGACCGGGGGATTCTGCGACAGACACGAGCCCCGGTAATGGACCTCGTCTCGATGCGCTTCCGGTTATTATCGCTCCTCCAGCGCGTTACAGGTGAGCGCCCCGCGGGAGAGGGAATATGGCTCGCGTTTATCTCTGCGATTCACAGCACCGACATCGCAGCACGGCCATCTGGACCGTCGCGTTGTTTTCCCTGTTATCGAATACGCGGGGTCTCTCTCGATTGTGGGAAAACATTTCCCCCGCTTTGCTGCGAACGTCTGCAGTCGCCACGATTGGTTTTTAGTTCCGCAGTTTCAACCCGTAAAAAGCGTAAAAGGAATGAAACGGGAAGAATGGAGGTATAATAAAAAGTAAATAAGGACGCGGTATTTTAAAAAGAGAACAGGTAGAAGATCGACGATGTTAAATATGAGATTGCAGAATTAAAAGTGCAATAAATTGGATAAATAAGCATAATAAATATATAAATTAAGTAATATAATAAACATGATATTAAGTAAACATAAGTAATATTATACTTATGTTTACTTGATATTATTATTTTACGGCAGTTTTGCGTTTTTTAATTTAGATTTTCCAAAGTTATCGACGTCTTCCGCAATAAGTGCGCGTGCAGTGCGTCTAAACTTAAATAAATATACTTATTTAAATTAGAACAATGATACAACACGCGGGGAGTGACGGCGACGGCGATGCTCTCGGATCCGAAACGAGACAGACAGGCGGATAATTAATTTGTCGTGTTTATGATTCATGGGGAACGGATTTCCATCGCAAACACCCCGCCATTATGATACGATCGCTCCATTGTCCTTACGTCGAATCAGGCCGGCGCCGTATATCAATCGGCCATTCTGATCGAACAGGTGCGATCGGAATGAGATGCGCTCGCGTACGGCCCTCGTAAATTATGCCGATCCGCTCGCCATGCGTGACGTCCGCGATTTGTTGCGGGATGCAGTTGCGGCCGAATGCATAATTCCACGCGCGGCAGATCCGTCCGTAATGCCGGCGTGCGGTTGCGGTTCGGACCTGATAAAAACGAATGTAAAATCAGCGCCGCGATCGATATATGCAGAATTTAATCATGTCGATTTCCCGCCCGTGCGTTAATAGTGTAATTAGCCACGCGTAATAAATCGGAACGAATCACCGGCGAAATCGGTTTTTTAAGATGTCATAAAACGTAACGTGATACATTTACTGTATTATATAAGTATATTACTTTATTATTATATATTCAACGGTGCAATCGAACTATAAATTATAATTCTGCAACATATTAATTTTTTCCGAAAGAAATTTTCTTTTTAACAGCTACACCTAAATGTACACCACGGGAATTATTTGCTTGTAAATTGTTTGAAGTAACTTATATCAAAATTACGAGTTCTCCGGTTTATTCCGAAGCATTCTCTGTATGCTCAAAGTTCTCTCTCTCTCTCTCTCAAATTTCCGGGGGCACCAGCGTGTTTCGAACAGAGTTCAGAGCAATCGAACGCGTCGTCCAAACTCTCGCGGGATTGTCTCGTCTCTCCTCCTTTTTCAGCCTCCGGTCCCGCGCCCTCCCGATGCAACTGCAACCGGTCGCGTCTCTCTCGGGATCTCTCGATTCCGAAATAAGACCTCGCCGGCCTTCTCAGTGGCAATTCTCGAACGAAATACTTATGGCTCGAAAAGTTCTTCGTCGCTGTAACTTTGTGTATATGTATATGTATATGGGTTTGTGTGTGTGTGTGTGTGTGTGTGTGTGTGTGTGTGTGTGTGTGTGTGTTTTGCACGCGACTCTTACACGACGGCAAGCTTGTCGCTGCCGATCTCGCTCGATAGCTCGATCGGATTTAATCAAGCGGAAGGAGAAGTGCAATCCGGGATGCACCAGGCAGGAACGGAGGAAGAAAGCTATGCTCTTCCTTCCGATATCTCATCGTTATAAATGTTTCGAACTCAGACGTACTGTGTTTTTTTTTTTTTTTTTTTACATAAATACATTATTGAGATCTTTCCTTTTTATATTTTAATTTTTTATTTTACATCATTTATTTGATCTATCCTACATGACAACTTACGCATTAAAGATATGTATTGAATGTACATACCGAATATACGTATCAAAATTCATCGCGCTGATTCCGTTCTGAATTTTGCCTCATATTCAGGTGAATTCTAAACGAGTTGCATATAACGGAATTGCGAAGTTAAAAAGAGCTTATGCAGTTATTTTGAGCAGTTTGGAAATAATTGACATCACCTTTTTTTATTCAATTTTATTTGCTTTATCCAAGAATTGTAGTTAAAATGATCTCAGTATCCGGGAAATATTTCATTTACATTTTAAACAGAAAAAAAACCAATAATTTATTTTGTCACTCTGTCGAGCCATGTCAGCGAATTTCTTTCAGTCTATTTTTATTAAAATCGTGGCTTTTTATACTTGTACTAAAGATTCACAAAGAGATAAAACAAATCATTGTTTTTCCTGTTTCAAATATAAAAAAAAATATTTCCCGGATACTGATTAGAATTTTAATTATAGATTTTCGGATTCAGCAAGTAAAATTGAGTAAGAAAAAAAAGGTGGGTTCAACGATTCCTGCGTGCTTCCCAAATTAAAAGTGCTTAGACTCCTTTGAGCCATAAATGCGGCAAAGCTTTTATGTAACATCCGCTCGTTTTGCGCTTCCGTGCGGCGTTCTGCACTCGCATCTGTGACGGATTCGCTGCAATTGCGATCGACACTCGCAAGGATCTAATTAGTCGGCCGACCCCTTTTCTCGGCGCCTTGTTTCATCTTCCCCGGCCGTCCGAGGGGACGGCGAGAGCAAAGAAGGCGTCGGAAAAAAAGTTGAACAAGCGAAGGCAAGAGGAAGGGGCTCGGGAGGTGCCATTGTCTTCCACCACCGCAGGATCTCGTTAGCCTACTTTTCGCCCTCTGTCTCTATTTCTCTCTCTTTCTCCGTTTCCATCCTATGATCCTCCAGGCGTACGTCGTTTTCCTTTCCGCGCGTAACGCACGTCTCTCCGCTTTTTTTTTCCGCTTAGATAATCACTCTCCCTTCGAACGCCGCCCATTTTCCGCCTATTATCGTCGCCCCTCTCTTTTAACCCGCGCCCACATCATTTTGTTCTCAGATCTTCCCTCCTCCTTTTTGCCCAAGCCTTTCGCTTGCCACATTATTCCGATATTTTCGCAAAGCTACCCGTATTGTTATCTTCAAACTTATGCATCGAAAGTTAGTCTTTAATCCGATATGCAATGCGCCTGCATTATGCTACACGTAATGATTCTCGTGTATGCGATTTTTCAGATCGTTTTTTACGTAACTTTTACGTAAAATTTCCTTTACGCCATACCTTTTATGTCCGTTTCTTTATTGTAAAACCTGTCGATACAAAACCGTAACCATAACAGTGAATTAATTCGGATGATTTGTTTTGCATGTTGCACAACAAAAATATAATTTTAAAAAATATTAACATTTCGACGTTTCTTTGCACTGTATAGACACATCAACTTCGAAATGAAGTAATACAACTTCCTTAAGTTTATTTTTAAGATGTTCGTTTACGTTCGAGACGTTTGCTTTCTAAGGCTGATACGGCCAATTTGAAAAATTCTTTAACCAAATTAAATCTTACATCTTACGAAACCCCGTTAAATCCCTGCGCGTCGAGTGTTAGTTAACATATAAAATTCGCTGAAGTAGACATTGTTTAGGGAAACACAATCTCGCTCTCGCCTTCGCGTGCCGCGTTTATTGCCGTATATTTCCTCTTCGTCGGGGCAGCGGAATAAGGCTCTATCTTTTTAACGACGGAAATTTCGCGATCGTTCCGCGAGCGGTTACGAGGCGAGGCACGGCCAGCGACGAAAACGCCTGTAACTAGCTGCTCCCTCTCGGTCAAAGTGCTCTCCAGTCTAGTCGAGAGCCATAACCGTAACTATTCTGTACAGTCCCGTGGAACAATGGCTGTTCCACAATAATAACAACACGACGCGGCCGCAATAACTTCCACGTTCGCGCGCGCAGCGGTGCCGAGAGGTGGGCGAGACTTCCAATTTTTGAATCCTCCTGTGAGAGAGAAAAATATCCATACCGACGCAGGATGTCTCCGCAAACATATTCGAAATTATACGCGCGAGAATGTCCTCATTTAAAGATCTTTTTTACTGACAAAAAAATCATGCAAAATTGCCCCTTCTGTACCAGGTACAATTTCCTTTAAACACGGAAAGAACGATTTTGTCGAAAGGTCTAAAAATTTGGCTAAATACAAATCTGAAAATAATTTTTTATTTAATCATCAAAATAATTTGTTGGAAACTGATAAGCATTGCTATAAAACGTTTTGATATTCTAGCAATCATTTTGACTCTGGCACAAAATTATTTTGATTATTGAAGAAAAATTATTTTCACAGATCTGGATTCAGCAAAATTGTACTTTCCGCGCAGGCACGGACCTATATTAATTATTAGCAGAAAAATATCGCCGCAGACCGCGCTTCAGGCACCACTGCGCGACGTGACGTGTCGCATGCATCGCGGGATCAACGGGGACTCACACCCGGCGGATTTCCGGAAATTGGCGGCTTTCGGAATTCGCGAAAACGCGAAACGGTCGCGCGCGCGCGCGCGCGCGGATATTGCGCGTGCTGTCTCTAGCGTGCGCGCTATTTCGATGCAAATAACATCGATAACGCCGGCGGTCCACGGCGAGGTTCCATGGCACTATGGCTTCGTGGCCGTTGGAAGAATGTTCTCCGAGGGCGATTCGAGAGGAGGGTTGTTTCGTCGGCGATGAAAATCAATTCGCCGCCCCGCCCCGTGACGATCGGTTTGTCGATCTCGGGGAGCGCGCGCCTCTTCGGGGAGATCGCCACCGAACTCGCTGCACGGCATCCTCCTGTTCCTCGCTGCATCTCTGTGTAGATGCTAAGACCCACATTACGGCACTCTATCCTACGTACACGAACGTATATGTACACTCGGGGCACGGAGCGAAACAGAATGCGGAAACAGAGAATGCGAGCCCGGGGAGAGAAATATGAAGCCTTCGGGATACGACGTGGCCCCGTAAACGCTTTTATCCCGCGCGATATTTGCAGTGGATCTTCGGTAGCTCCCTGTCTAAAAGGTGGGAGGAGAGCGCCGGCGATGATCGGCGCGAGGGAGTCTGCTGCAAGTCTAAAGGGACGGGCCGGCCAAGGGCTGCTCCGTTCCGCTTCGATATTATCGCGGGATTACGTTTAATACTCGGTCGTCGTTTATTAAAAGATCGCTCCTTTGTTCGCGCGCCGTGAAACTCGAGCGAGGAAACGGGAGAGCTCCGTTTAAGACGGGGAGTAGGCTGTGTCTCCTCGAAGCCATCGCCTGCTCGCGCGCGGAGATTAATTTTCTGGACGAGAAGAAGGCGAGAATTGGGATTTAATGTGACACCGGTCGATCGAGAGCCGAACGTTCAAAGACGCTTCGTAAAACGAGACGATCATTTGGATATAATTAGAAAATCTCATCGATGGCGTATTCACAGTCTTTTATAGTAATTTTCATTATTTTTATATTATAAATAATTTTCTATAAATAATTATTTTAAATAAATAATTATTTTAAAATAAATATTATCAATATTTACTTTAACGATGGAAATTTTGCGACCATTTCGCGATTTATATAAAATAAATATTAACATTTATTTTATAATTTATAATAATTTATAATTATATAACTTTAGAAATGCTATCTGTTATACGTGTAGATGAAATATTTTGCAAGTTTAAAAAAGAATATCATTATACTGTCTCAAAGAGGCAATTACTTGTTTTGTTTAAATATATGATTTTATAATTTTAAAAACATTTTTTCTAATTGTAAAATTTTAATTCTTGATTTTTCAAAAAAATTCTTGATGTTTTGTATTTTCGAGCATATTTTTTTTCCAAAGCGCATTATTCGATATTGTTAACACGTTCATACAGCCACATGAATTTTTCATTTCTTCAACAATGCCCGAAATAGATTTTCGGTGATTAAAAATCAACGGCATGTGTAATTATAATTACGTCGAAATATAAGATGAAGATCTAAAAAATGACGTTACACGCACGTCATCGAAAGATCTCTCTCAAGCCTGAAGAAACATTCGCGACCGTTAATCCGCGATTTACAAACGGCAGTTAATACGTTAATCGTAATCGCGCGCACGACCGTTGTTTGTTTGCACTTTCGACGATTAATACACGCGATTTATGCGCGGTTTATGCACACTCGCGGCAAATCGACGATAGCACGCCGATAGGACTTTCGTGTTTACAACGGCGAGGCGAGGGAGGGACGGAACGCCCGTCTACGCAATCGCGAATATCGGCGCCCGAATATTTGCGCCGGTGCGGTCGCTCGTTGGTGTAATGCAGCTCTCCACCTCCTCCTCCTCCTCCTCCCTGCTCCCCTACCCTCTGAAAATACACGCGTGTGCACACACGATATATCGGATATCCAACGCGGTCGGGGCAGTTTAGCGCGACAGTCGTTAACGGGGTGGCCGCGCCGGACTTGGCGATTTAACGTTCTAGGCGCGAACGCGCGTCGCGCCATACATATTTAGCGGCCTAATAATTAGGAGTTAATACACCTGAGCGGCATTATTTCAATTTAATGCCACGGCAAAATCGCAAATGTTCCCGCGCGCCCGCGCGAAATCACCGCTGAGAGACCGCGCCGCCGCGCCGCGTCGCAACATTGGACGTTTGCATAATTCGCGCTCTCTGCGTTTACCATCTTTGATCTTAACGCGATAGGTATAAATCCCCGTTTACTACGCTTTACGATAAAGAATCCTCGAGCGTTTTATTGACACGCCGCTCGCGCAAAGAACCGATCGTAAACTATAAATCTGAGATCTCGATAACTGCAGGGTGCGATAAAATAGGAAAAATATATACAGTCAACTAATCTGATCGATATCTTGAATGAACACTTTTGGTTTATAGTCTTTGACATACTGAAAATTCTTCTTATCGTGTCGTGCTTTATTTCATTGCGCAATAGGTATTTGCAGGACAATACACTGATACGAACGGATAAACGAGGGACAATGGCTCAAAGATAACCCGGCGTCTCCCGGTTCTCCAAAGCCTGAGGCAACGAAAAAAAAAAAACATGCATATTTGTTACGAAAAGTTTCGCGTTGGGCCGCGAGTTTAATATGGAGGATAAAAGGAAATGCTCGCGTTTCCTCGACACCTTTACACGAGAAGGAGGAGGAGCAGGCGCTATTTAACAGCGGGCCGCACAATGCCCGGACATATTAGCGTATACGCGGAAAAGAGGACCGGCCGCCGCGCCGCGTCGTTGCGTGCCGCGCACAATGGAGATTCGGTTTTTGCGCCGGCGATGAATACGCGGTCCCGGTGCCGCGCGGTGCAAAAACAAGCTGTTAGATCCGCACGACGACAATTATTTCGTGCGGACGCGCGGACACAAGAGGAGCGAGTGCGAGTGCGGGCATTATTCGGGCGAGAGTGCAGACGGCCGGGCGCGCTCGAGGACCCTCTCGGTACCCTCCCCGTCTCCCTCCCCCCTCCACCCCTCTCCTCCTTCCACTCACTTGTACACGCGTTTCGCGCGCGACGGCAGGTCATAACATGCTGTACGTTTTGTTGTCGCGCCCCTTCATCCGCTGTTAATGATCACGTATACGTTGCTCGCGGAAATTTTGCGTCGCACATGCCGCGCCGCGCCGTGCCGTGTCGTACATACATACGTGTCGCGTGCATGCGTGCGGCGCGCGCGCGGCTCCGGATCGTTCGGAGGCAAGAGATACGCGACGATAATATTTGTTCGCCCCCGAAACGTCGGGATCTGACGGGAGTGACAATTAAACGCGGCTACCACGGTTTGTCGAAATGGTCCAAGTCTAGAAAATTGTACGAAAAATGTTCCAACGTTTATCATAAATTTATATTTCCTCTTCGAAAAAGCAAAACTGAAAAAATTCGACACGAAGGGATTGTAATTGAAGCCGAGAAAGCTGCACGCCAGCATGCTTTCGATAAAATTGGAGGCCTATAATTTTCATTCTTATATATTCATTTTAATCTAATTTAGATACATATATTTCGACACAAACATAAATTATAGATTATTACATATTCGAAATAATGTTTAAAAAATTCAAATGTTATCTTTTATTGAAAACTGTAATTTTAAGAAAATTAACTTTCTATTTAAAAACATTTTTTACAACCAATAGTGTTTAAACAAAACTCGACATGTCACTTGTATTTTTCTATACATAATTATCTCTAGACGAATAAATTGATCCTATTGTAATGCTGAATGCGAACGTTTATAATTGAGAGATATGAAATTAAATTAATAAGTTCCCTTTTCACTCGACGTGCTTTTTAATAATCGCACGAAAGTAATTCTATCCGGGCCGCTCTTTTCTCTCGGCGCTCTTACAACCTTTTCTTATATTAAGCTTTCCCGACATGAGCACTCCACGAGATCTACCCACCGTATATATTCCACGTTGCACCAGGTCACGGATACGCCTGACCCGACTGCGCTATATTCGGAGGACACGGGCATACGTGGTATACCTATAGCAAACATTAGGAATAATCCTGCCGCAGCTATGCGACATACGTACGATAATAGTTATTACCATCCCTTCCCGTTGTACGGAAGGGAAGCCGTTCTGCCGCTCGTGATATCCCGGCGATACAGCACACGCGAGCGAGAGCCGAGCCCCGCGCGGAAAGGTAATCAACGCCGACTGAAATTTCCACGAGGGCGGTAAAATCTTTCGCGGTAACATTAAACCGAGCGAGAGAGCGAGACGGATCCTTTTCCCTTCATTGCGAGAAAGAGAAGAAGGTGGAGGAGGAGGTAGAGAAGGAATAGGAGGAGGAGGAGGAGAAGGAGGAAGAGGAGGTAGAGGAGGAGGTCGTAATCAGACGGCTCCGAGAGGACGAAGACGACGACGACGACGACGTGGCGGAGAGCAATTTTCCGTTGAGAAACCCGCTTGCACCCGCCGCCTTATTACTCTCCCCCTCCTCCTCCTCTTCCTCCTCCTCGCAGTCCCGCCGCGTGGCAGGACGAGAGAAATCCTTTCCATCCACTCGAATCTTCTCCCTTTCGCGCACAGTGCATCGACGGGGATCCTTATTGCTTCCTCCGCCGACCGACACTTGGCTAGCAAACGACAGGGATATCCTACCTATAGCTACCTATACCGGTCGCCGGAATTCCGACGTCCTCTTTCGGTTGTCGATAGAGTGTTTTAAAGCGCCGGCTGATTTTTATAGCGTCGGAAGGAAGTGAACATCCTTTCTCGTCATGCTGGGACTTCCTTCGCGTTTCCATTCGCGTTTTTATGGACCCTCTTTTTTTTATCGCGGTTCGGAGTTCAGAGAGTTTTACGTTTGACTTTCGTATTCTATAGCGATTCCCGCGGCACGTCAGTATTAAAATTATGTAATATCAAGGTAAATTAGCACATTTGACATTTAATATTGTATATATAATATGTTCGACATAATGATTAAGAAAAATCAAATTAATATTAAAACTGATATCTCATTATCGTTCAACGCGTTTCTTAATTTTTTGTAAACTGTCTAATGCGATTTTCAAGTTATATATCGGTTCCATTTTATTTTCATATTTATTTTTGCTAATTATTATTATAATTAACATATTATAATTAGTTATTATAATTAATATTGTAATAATCTTGGGACTTACAATAGAAAAATCATTTGTATATTTTATTATTTTAAAAGTATCAAAGACCTTCACCGAAAAATAAGTTGAGTAACAGAAAATCAATATATAAATTGACATTAATTGGTATAAATTAAAATCTCTTCTAAAAAAAATCTGGAAGTTTTATTTTTATATCAATCCGCTTTTTCTCTCTTCATAATTATAAGTGAAATAATAATTTATTCTATAGACTGAGCAGTCAATTTAAACATGAAAGTAGCTTTACAGCCAATATTTATGATTCCTAATTTAATATTTCGAAATGCGATTAGACCGATTATTATTATTTTTTTTGTCAGATACTTACCTTCAATGAGCTGGTCCAGCATAGCGTAAATGTGAGAAGTCGCTTCGTCAGTCATGACCCAACCTCCGGTGGTCATTTCCAGTCGACCGTCCTTGACTAATCTTTTTATGACCATCTTCTTCGTCGGATGAGCACTGAAAATGAAGATAAAACTTCTTATGATAAGAGAAAATGAATGTGAATTTCAGAAAATATAGAATCGAACCTTTCAAACATTAGAAAGGTGAAAGGAGAAAGATGAAAGGGCCCTTTCTTTTAAAGAATTAATTACAATTGATAGAAAAAGTATAGAAATAAGACAAGAATGAATATCACAAATGTTTTAACTTTAAGTTTAACTAATAAAATTTTGTAAAAAATTCAAATATACAGATATTATGCTTAAATTCTGGCACAAATAAAAAATCGATTCTAAATGTAACGACCAATGAATGGATGAAGTTTACGCAGATGATCGTTCTTCACCGTAAATGATCGATCCGCGCTCGTCTCCGGATCAACGTCGAATTGAATCATTCTCGCGTGACTCGGTCTGACTCGCGTTTGTTTTATACCAGCTATCACGCAATTCGGGTTGCAAATCATATTTATCGCCACCGCCGCCGTCGCATTTCAGCCAGCCAGGATTTACGTGATTTGTGCGTCCGAGTGTTATGTACGACCTACATATCCTTCCCTATTCGAAGGTGGTTTCCACATTACGTCGTTTATGTCGGCCATAAAGCCGCCACGGATTCCACCTGCTATATGTCTCTCTCTCTCTCTCTCTCTCTGTTTTCCCAGGTGGCTAGTAGGTTGGTTTAAGGTCGCTAAAGCTAAGGTGGTTACGCCCAAGCCAAACTGGGGCGTTTTGAGGATGAGCTTTCCTCGACGCCGGTCTGTTTAAACTGCACCGGCGCCGATGTAATAAATTTTTTTATGCGCCGGATGCCGATACAATTTTCCTAGCGTTTTACGTTCTCAGAGCTTCGGTGCATGTCGGTGCAATCGGTCTGATTGATTATATACAAAATTTCAATGAACATTTCGAAATAAAGCAGAGAATAAAAGTGATTATTCTGAACTACAATTTTTTTCTACTTTCTTCCTCTCTTCGCGCTTTCTCTAAAAGTCCTGAGATAAAAAAAAATTTTTAATGTTACTAAACTCGTTAAAAGAAATTATGTGTCCTACCGTAGACTGTAATTGACCAAAATTAAAACCGATTATATAAATCTGATTTCAGAAGAGATCCGTAAAAATAAAGTTTTCTACAGAGTATGCAATAATTTCAGAAGAAAGAATGTAATTATTTTTTATGTGAAGTTGAGAGTTATTTGCAAAAATTTAAATTTCAAATGTAGAAAAGCATGTACATAACATTTCAACAACAGTCTATCCTGAGATTTTCAATCGGTTGCATATATTAGAACTACTTCTCATTTCTTCGCTGACTGCAGCTCTTCAGCTTCAATCGTACCCGACAATTCGCAAGCATCTCCACTTCCCGTTTCTGTGATCCAATAAAACCGTACCGATCCGCGGGGTGACTAAATCCACCGAATAAAAATTACTTTTGAGCAAACCTGCGGGATCTCATTCTGTCTCTAACAACTGGAGGAAAGTAATGAAAGCGAGCTACTCCCTCCTTCCCGACTCAGTGAAACTCATCTGGAACTTATCATTTTACCCGCTTCTCTCTCCCTCTCTTTCTCCTCACTTTTCTCGGAATCCACTCGTGACACTTCTCCGTCTTCTTCTTCATTCCCGCTTCATCCACGGCTTTTCCGCGGCTCGTTAAGAAGAGGCGGACCGTCACCCGCACCGTTGTTCCCGGGTTTCCGCTCCGTTCTTTCGAGCGCCAAGTGGCTCGAGAATCACCACCATCCAGTTGCCGATACGATCGCCCGCTCCCTCCTTCCTCGGCCTATTTCACGACAAATCCATTTCCGAGAGAGATGCTCGCGTGCGGGAAGTCTGCGGTTTACTTAACACGCGGACGCACGGAACGTTTGTCTTTAATTGGAAATGCAGAAGCCAATGGTCAACGTGCTAAAGCGTTTCTATCCTCGAAAGAGTGGAAGAAACATCGTCGATCGGCGAAAGCTCGAAATTCCCCAACGTGCGAGTAATTCGAATTTCGAAGATAGACAATGAGCGCTGCGGAACCAAACGTGTGCAATTACGCAAGGCTGTTAGCTTTCGACGTCGTTTATACCTTCATATAACGCTCTCTTTTCCACATTTTACAATTTCGAGAAAAGCTCGCGCGAGATTGCAGGGGAAAACTCGTAGATTACTTAACACACGAATGCGCGCTAACCGGTGTTTGTCTTTAATTACAAATGCAGAAGCCGACATTCGCATTAATGAGTCATCCCCTAAGAGAACCAGATCGTGGGAAAGCGATATTAATTATACCTCGTGAATTCTGAGAATAACAATCCGCTCGCCGCTTTATCGGAAATTTTTCCCGGGGCATCGCTTTAAAAATCTTATTCATTTTTTTATCTGTTTATTCTGCATAATTATCCGACTTATTATTATTTACTTCATTCCTTCTACAATACATTTAGCTATCTATTACACATTCAACTGTTTATTACGTTGATCAGAAAATCTTTTTATATATTTACGATGAATAAAATAAAAGACCTATGACCAACCTGATATTATTTATTCATTAGCTGCGTTATTATTATTATTATTATTATTATTATTATTATTATCATGCTAGCCTTCGACATTTTCAATTTAAACGTAAAGAGGGCGAAGTCTATTCGTTTTGTGTAAATATATTATGATTCGAAGAATATTTCTCGATGCATTTTTCGACGCGAGGCATTTTTGAGAAGCGTTTTCCTTCCTCTCTCTTTTACTCGGGAAATATTGCAAAACGCTTGATCGCGTATGCACATAGAATGCACTCACCTGTCCCACCACAGTGATAAGAACGAAACCTCGCTCCAGATAAAGGTCATGTTCGGCCACTGCTGCAGCTTCGAGACCATGTTATTTAGGATGCTCCTCGTGGAGCTGTGGAAGTACTGCTCGAATGTCTTCAGCCATCCCGGATCGGTGTGACTGTGAGGCACAAGGATAACCTGCAACAGAGAGAAACGCGATACCGTCGTGAGTTTTATCAGAAACGTGCCACAAATAGCAATATGCCGGGGCCGTGTAGGTTAATGCTGCCTTTCATGAAATATCTAGCGCATCCGGAAGCATTACTGAAGAGCCTCGGTAGAAGCAATAATTAATTGTAAAACGTGTCGGCGGAAATTCCCTGTAGCGAATAAAGATCATTTTTCAAATACGTTAAATGCTTAATGTAACATTAACCTACATATTCGTTTGTTTATGCGCAATCTTATTTTTATCATTCCTATTTTTGGTTTATTTAATGTAATCTGATTTTTATGTCTAACATAATTATATGCAATTCGAGATGTGTCCTTTAATAACTTATGACCCGGTTGTATTTAAACTGATTAATTAAGAGCGACGGGTTTTCGTTCAATTTCAAAAGAGGAAGGATGAATTTCGTTTTCTCAGAGATAAATGTTTGTTATTATAATAGATTTGATAATTTTCTATTAGTTAACGGCTACTTTACGTTGTTTACGTCACCAATCGCCAAAGAACCAATCGGACAGAATTTTAATCTGCGACGTGCGATCGAGGTGACGGCGCGCTGCCGCGCCGTCTCGCCAAGGTTCCCGCGTATCGACGGTCTCGCACTCGTTAATCAGGATCCTTCCAAGTGATCTATTACCGGGTAGCACAATCCACGGTCGATCTCGATTCTCCACGGCGCGCAGTCCGCGCTAACGTGGAGATTCGTTAATTAGCTCGCGCCGACACCGCGACATCGGCTTGACGACGTTATAACGACACGGTGTAATTGATACACTGCCGTGTCTCATCACTATTAATCCGCATTCGCGCAGTCGACGCGAATGGACGATGGTGGGCGCGCGCAGGGCCCTCGCAGAGACGATTTGCGCGCGATTTATTAGTTTACCTCTCGGCGGACTCGCGCTCTCTCCGGCCGCGGCGCGTTTCAAAAAGAGTGTTTCAATCTGTCTCGAGTATCGGGCGTGTCGATATTTGGAGTGGAGTGCGAACGACATTCCTCTTTTTTTTTCCACTCCTCACTCCCTGATGCCCCTCCACCCTCCACCCTCTCCGATCCATGCGGGCGCGTGTGCCATCGCGCGATTTTATTGCTGCTCGCTTTGTTGCTAATATCTCGCACTGGAATGCAATTAAAGCGCGACCGGATTTTTAACTCGCGAAAGAGCGGGAACAGGCGGATACGGTTGTGCGGCGGTACGACGCGGATGTCGCGCCCTTCTCGTTTGGAAACGATAATTAGTGCGATGTTAGTTACACCTCCCATAGTTTCAACCGCATTGCAAAAATTGAAAGTATAGCTTGACGCAGGAACGTGAGAAGCGAGACGTCTGATTAGTTTGGCTGTGATCCCACGTAATTACACTGGCAGTTAATTCGTGTTCCAGTTAAAGCCCGGCGATATTGTGTAATCTTCTAATTCATAATCGATAGGTCGCCTTTCATTATATATTCGTTATACCTATATATGTATGTATTCATATAGAGATTTCGATAGGCACGATAATTTCGATCGATTCTGGATAATTTGATCGTATTAACTATCTCTCTCTCTCTCTATCGATTTATCTATCTCTCGTTCTCTGTAATGATGTGGAATAGTGGAACGACAATGTCAATATCGCGTAATTGATATACATACCGCTGTAGCGAGTTAATAATTCAAATGACGTGAGATGCAACGTCGCGCTCGGCACAATACGCGCGATTTATTATGTGTTGTCGGCGGTGAATTTATGCAATTTGGGACGCATCAGCGAACGATAATGTCTCCGAGGTTCCAAGTTTGCGCTTCCTTCGATGCGCGAATCCGGCAAAGTGACACCTTCGACAGGTATCCGATCTTTTGTGGCACAATGAATTATACACGCTGAATTATTTCCACGCGGCTGTTACACAATTTTTAATTCTTGCAAACGAAAATAATGGTAACAATGTAAAATATTATGAGACAAATATAACGAACCGCGAGCGGCAGATTGCGATGACACTTTCATTTGGACGTATCTCCACCGAGGGAAAGTACAATTATTACGACTGTCATATAAATAAATAAAATATCATTATATATTACATTTCTGATTAAAATGTTGCATTCCCAATTAAAACGTAAAAAAATTTTGACTTTCCACGCTGGTTCTAAAAACGCAGCCGCAATCGTGCTCGGAAAGAGTGAAATAGACGCGGTTCGGTTTTTCGTTTCGCGAGCGGCAAGTACTTTTTGGTGAAGCCAGTCGGATATTTGATTTGCAAGCTACACAAGGCGGCGTAAATCTTTTAAGCGGGAATCAACTCACAGCGGTAACTGTCATTAGTCGTCGTCCCTCCGTGCGTTTCGTCCGAGCTCTGCGTTTTCACCGAGATTTCGAGCTCTCTGGCCACCGCCACCGCCGCCGCCGCCGCCGCCGCCGCCGCTGATCAAATTCGCGTCTGCCTTAATTTCATTTCGCGCTCACTACGCGGACAAATTGGAGCGTTCTTTCGCGCGGAACGCGCGCTCCCGAATTTGCGAAAGCTCTCTCGTTAATCAAAATTCGTTTCGCCGGCCGTATCCCAGTCGCGTCCGTTTCGCCACCCCTTCCACACGGCGACGGACAACGTTATTTCCCGGCGTATTGTTTATCGTTGATTATTTTCCGTCGGACGTTTATTCTCCCAAGGAAACGGGAATATTTTTTTACGAGTGATCGGGATTATCTTACGTCAACGATCGATATTATTTTAGAAGAAAAAAAATCAGCAATATAAATTGCATGTAATGACAAATGGTACTCTCCATTATTTGTACATATATTGTCAATGATATTTCATGTATTAATAGGATACAAAAATATAACATAATTCTATTTTATTGTTTAAATAATCTCATAATAATTATTAAATTTATTAATTTATTATGTGTATTTATATTGTAGATTATTATAATCCTAACTTATTATTTCCGTTTTCTGTAGCTGCATTATCTCTTTTCCATTTCTCTTTATAAAATAAGCTTTTTAGCTCTTTTTTGGTTTAAAAGACTAATTAAAAAAAATTTTTTTTTTTTTAATTTTACGTATGACAAAATTTGTAGTACTAATGTCAAGCGTCCAACTAACGTGAATGTGTAATTATTATTATTATTATTTACGTCACTTTTAAAATTCTGTGAACACATAAATCCTCACCTTCGTACGTGTGTTTGCCTTTAAAGAAATATATTTCATATAGTGCTCGATAAACAACGATTAAATAATGATTGAATAATTTAATTTAATCTACATATTCACAATATGTCTATCGTATATATACGGGCGGTAATCTTGATCACGACCCGTAGTCAAGGGCCAAGAGCGACGCGGAATCTATTTCACAGGACAAATAAGCGAAGTTGTCGGCAAGCTGCAGGCGGATACTCGGCTACATACATACGAGACGCACGGCAGCCAGGGGCTTATTGGTATGCATGAGACAAGCGCATCGGGTCATAGCGCCCCTTTAATACACCCTCCCTCGCCCTTTGCCCTCGCCTGTTCTCACCGGTCCACCACCCACGGCGTGCACAGGGCGGGCGGAGGAAGCGAGGGAGGGGTGAAGAGGGCACCGTTCCCTTTACCCGGTACGGCACGACCCCGGGTGTACTTTGTCACCTCGCCCGGTAACTTCGCCAGCTACTTGCTCGAATCGCTATTATCGTCCTTAACCGCGACACCGGGCGGGAAGATGGAGCGTGTACCGGGAGAGCGTGTACCTCGCCTTGGCGCGCAATCACAGCCTGCACCGGTATTATACTCGGGCGCGGGGGGACCGAATTGGAATTCAGATTGAAGCGTAAGGGAGGCGGTGTCTCGGTAGCGGTGGAAAGCAATTGCCGCGCCGTTAATGGCATCGAATATTAATACCGGGGCGGCGAGAGATAGAGCGACACCGCGCGTCCCTCGCGAGGACGCGGGGAGAAATTCTGGCTGGACTTACCGGACTTACGCGAGCGCAGGATGATCCTCCTGGAATAAGACGATCAGACTTTTAAATTGGGAAACCGCGTGCGATCGTTGTTCGAATCTATTTCCTCATCTCTCTTGCACGACAGAAAAGAGAGAGAGGGGGGGAGGGACGACGGCAAGGTGAGCGTGATGGCGAAAAGGTAATATCGATAAGCGAGAGGTATACGAGGACCGTAAAGTTTCGCGATCCCAACGCAAGCCTGCCGACGATGCTTAAGTGGATCGCGAGGGGGCGGTCGATCTTATAGGCGCGAGACTTCATCCCCGTCGTTCTGAACGTTGATCACGAGAGGCGCGCTCGTAAAAACGCGATGCGGATAAAAAATGGAGATGATCGCAAGAAGGTCGCAAGGAGTTTTGATGTACGAGTCTGACGATCCAGCCCTCATTTCATTACGTTGTATCTGTCGTTGGGTCGGCCGGATGAGGCAACCGACGGTAAGAGAGGTGACATTTTTCCCCGACTCGCTCCTGACTTTTTTACGAGCATCGGTCATATAACCGGAAAGAAGAAGCAAGATAACGAGAGGAGGGAGAGAGAAAGAGAGAGATGAGACGCGCGTCTCATCTCCTGCGGGTAACTTGTCGCGGATGATCTTGCGCGACGCGAAATTGCCAGTGTGTTGTTTGCGCGCGCTCCACTTTTTTTTTTACGGGTCGCCTCCAAGGAAAGTACGTCTCGATTGAGGTTAATCGAAACCCTATCTCTCCACCGTGCTCCTCGAGAATACAAATTTAGGAATCTCGTTAGAGCGACGCTACAATCGGTTCTGGGGACAAGATTAACGTCTTCGTCCGCGTCTGCATGCGGCGAATTCAAACGCCTCCATTGATTCTCGCAAGTGTGACGCGTGAGAGAAAAAAAAAGCTTGGCTTCTTTTAATAGTTAACATTAAATCTAGCTCATTCTAAAGTAGCTCTGATTAAAGAAAAAAAGACAATTACCATAATTAATGGAAACTAGCAGTTTTTCTTCTAATTAAAACGTGGAAAGATTACGTACGTGTATAAACATTTTTCATTCACTTCTACGATTTATGTAACTTTCCCGCCTTCCGTTTTTGTCCCACGACGTTATCAAATGGGACATGCTGGATGACGCAAAGTTTTATTTTTGTCCGTTTTGTTATATATATATATATATCTGCGCAAAAAAAAACGCGACACGAAAAAAAATTGTAGTTAGGAAGAACGCGGGTCCATATGTCTTCTCGTTGATCTCGTTATTAAGACAAAAAAAATTTAGCCGAGGGACCATTAACACCGTAACAAACCACGGAACTTTTCGAATCTCCCAACGGTAAAGACCAAACTTCGGGAATATGTAGCTACCGGCTGCAACTTCCATGCAGTTTCGCGGTAACGTATAAATAACTCTCTTAAGAAGTTCGCGGCATTACATACGCCATGGAAAAATTGTTAAGTATAATCACGCCTCACGCGCGGGCTTTATCCTATGAGTAATAACAATAGTTATTCGGAGCAATGCCTTGGAAATTCTGTATCATTTTAATCCCACTAAAAATTTGTTCTGTAATATAAGCCAGCATAAATTTGGCCTCTAAATTCTGTTGTGTAAGATTTATCGTTTAACTGAAAAGGGCATCTTACGTTTCGCCAAGACGCCGCAGTGTTGTTCGCCACGGAAGATTGGCTCGAACAGTTACTACCATTACTTTTCGATATTTCCAAACAGCGGTATTTCCTATATTCATCCGCGCGTTCGGCGAATGGATACAAACATTCGCGCACCGCAATTCCGATTGGCCTCGAAAGAAGGAATGTGACGCGAAGTTGGCTCGTCTCACCTATTTCTCCCGTAGAAATGCAAATAATCCCGAGTATTTTCTCCCGGGTGAGACCCGGGCCCGCACTTTGTTCGCGGGGCTTTGAATGTGTATCTCCGGATTGCGCTATTTATACATCGACCGAGAATGAAATAGTGTCGTCGAAAGGAGTAAACAACGCGACCAAAGGAACAAATACGAAAGTGGAACGCGCGCGCGTTAAAGTTCTCACGTTTTAGTATTCCACTGTAGAGTAGGTAATAAACAGGATGCAAACATTTCGAAAATATATGTTACCACTTTTCGCTCTTTACGTGGAGAAAGACCGACGGTGATTCTGAATCCCGCAATAGGTAACGTAACATGAATAGCAATTTCGAGAACTCTCCTTACATTAGATCACTTTTTGTTAAATATATCGGCATCGATGAAAGACCTCATAACCGCGAAACTGCAATCGTTAAGGAGAATTATTTTAATCTCCTTTACATTTTGGTATGTTATATTTAGCTGTGTGAAGTTGCCCCCCCCCCCACTATTGAAAATCCACTAACAACCATTAGCACTCGATTGATGGTTGTTTGGTGGAGTATTTAGTAGTCCTTTCCCGATGATTGGTAGTCAAAGTTGTAAATAATAATAATAAAAAAAAGACATATAATAAGCGTCAAATTGGCTACTCCTTTTGTAAAGTATGGCTTTCCAGACTGCGTAAGTAATCATAAATGCAAACATTCGTTTGGTGGTTGCTTACTAATAAATCGAGGGTGGTAATGGTCGTTAATGGATTTTCAGTAGTGGGGAGGGGGTGGCAACTTCACATAGCTGTTATATTTCATATATTTTTAATCTTTCTCGAGTTCATTGATAAAATAACGTTATTGGAAAATGATTGCAACTGAAAGTGCCCTGCAAGAATAATCACAATATTTTTTTATTCATCCGCCAGCGGTATATACAAACTGGAAATAGAAGCTTTAAATATAATACATGCAAGTCCAAAAAAATTGTAGTTCAGAAAAACTTGATGTCTGACTACGAGACCGCGATTCACTGTTGCAAGATTAAAGAGCAGTCTTCGGCATTACAGCCCCGGATGCTAAATCCGTATACCTTATGCACTCTTGCATTTGTCACGAGGTGCATCGTGTCGTGCCCTTTTGTACGCCTGCGAGGAATGTCAAGGAAACGGGCGGGCAGGGGGAGGGGAGGATGCAAGGACGGTATGCGTGTATGTGTACAAGCGGGAATGCGCGCGTTCTTTGAGAAGCCGTAACGCTGTCGTACAAATGGGAGCGAGAGAGAAAGACACGGGAAACCTCGTTAACGAATCCCTCAAATGCCTTGGATGATACATCGGCTTGCTGACAGCATAATTGGCTTGACGCGAGACAGTTTGAATTTACCTTGAAGATTTCGCGGACCAGCGCGAACCGGGGACGTGGCGGACGTCGATATAGCTCACATTTTATGCAAATCGATTACGTCGCGTCTCGTGTAAACTCTCCAAAATTCCGTTTGAGTTATAGAAAATTGTACCTGCATTCTCCATGAATTAATAAAAAAAAATTGATTGTATCTATTTGTATTTTATTCAAATTGGCTGCGTTCAGCAGAAAAAGCGGCTTTGCAACTGTTGTAAAATTCTTTAATATATCGACTCGTTTATATGTTTAGATTCATGAAAAACGGCAAGAGCCAATCATGTTGGAGAATCTCACGACAGTTGCAAAGCTGCTTTCTCTGCTGAATGCAACCGTTGTCAAAATTGTTATTGCTGTTGATTATTAATTATTATTAAATGTAGTTATTGATTAAGCTGCATATTACGATATATTCTCGAAGAACGACTATAGCAAAAAGCTACTAGTCCTTCGATGAATGCTGCTATTATGTCCGAACTGGTATCAGCACGCTCGACTTTCTATAAACCCGATAGCGATTACCATGCGACTTGACGGAACGCTTCCTTCCTGAAGCCCCGACATCGCTGCCCCCGAAATCCCCGTATCAATACGGACGAATCCAGATCCGAGAGGACAGCAAGTCCGCGGACTTGCAGGCGCATTCGGTGCATCCCGATCGCCTAAATCGCGCCCATTTCCCGCCATTGTCGTTTTCCAAAGGGCCGCCACCGTCCGCGCTATTGTAGTCTTGACGACAATGGACTGATGAGCCGGTATTGTCGAACTCGTCGAACTGTGTTTGCACCGGATAGGGGTGCGAAGAAGAAAGATAGAGAGAGAGAGAGAGAGAGAGAAAAAGAGGGTGATCGTAGTTTGTGAGGCGATGCATCTGATCAAAAAATCGGGAATCGGTCTGTTTTTTTTTTTCCGACGATAGATCGGGCCGAGTAAGTCTCACACGTTTGGCCAAACAAACAAACCTCGCCTCATCGCGTCCGACATCTGCGCAGCATCCGACTCCCGTAATCCCGGGGGGATTAACTCGAGACCCGGAGCGAACGAGTATTTTCTTGACGGGACGAGAGTCGAGATTCTCTCGGCTCGCGCGCGGCTCCGAATGTCGTGAACGACGGACGCGCGCACGGAAACGCACGGGATACTTTCGCAATTTTCTTCGAGGAACGCGCGGAGCGAACCAAGGGATCTCTACCAATAAAACGAGAGAGATAGAGGGAGAGATAGAGAGAGTGTATATATTTCTCTTCGCGAGAGAAAGCAATTATGCCGGCGCGCAATGACTTTTGCTAGGAGACGCGCAAACCATTGTAGCGGCTCGTGACAACATCTGGAGAAAAACAAGAACTCGTAATTACGTGCTCCGCAACTTCTGCCGCTACGAACGAGCGAGTATCGCGTAGTAGTTGAGAAACGGAAACCGAACGATTTCAAGTCGCGTGCAATTCGAAACGCGCGCACAACCGTCGTCCGCTCTTTCCTTCGAGAAACAAAAAATTATTTAACTTGTACAAGAGGTGCGGGTGCCTCCCGTTGTCGCGAAGTTTCCGGTTCGCCGAGGCGCGCGAATTACCAAGTCGATCCTCGCGTCGAAAACTTCCGCGTCGCTCAAAACGCCCGGGCGATACCCTCGCCGCCGAGTCGCGCAAACATCATTCGGAATTCATTCGCGGAACGTCTTATTTCCTTCGAGACGGATCGAAGGGGGTCGACAGACGGAGAGGAGGGGCGCGAGTGAAACGCTCTCCACCCGCGCGCGGATGAATTTTACATATTCCGAATTTTCCGCGCGATTACCCCGCGCACGGGCGACGGAGAATTCGCTTCTTTCTACGCGTAATTACCCGCGCCGCTGCCCTGGCGCGACGCCACGTTAACGCGCGCGGGCCCGCGTAACTTTACATAGCGGGGAAACACGTAACAAAAGCCGCGTGTATGCAAGAAGCGCTAATTTATCACGCAGCCACTTGCGAGGTGCGACAGGGGAGTTGTAAAGTAAAATTTGTTCCCGAAAACAAATTATAAAAGTGCGTAATAACATATTAATGGGCATAATATCGCTTGTGTAACAGTAACTTGGTTCCACGCTACGTCGTGTGTGTGTATGTGTATCTTTAGATAAAATATTAAATTTAATAACATAGAAAATCTTCGTAGTTTTTTTCATCGCTTTTCGAACGGAAATATATATAAAACGACATTCGCAATACGCTACTTTCATCGCCGAGCCATAAAAACGCGATGTAAAAGTTGTGATAACGTTTACTCGTCGCTGCAAAATTATTCTGTAATCCGGTCTTTTGTCAGGAAACTTACAATCTACTAAATGGAATGCTAAGATGCACAGTCGCGCGAGTTCCGACTGTGAACGTTATCATGACCGCGGAGCGAAGCGGAGACAAGTACGCGCGCCGCGCGGATTTGCGAGAGCGTACGGACGTAGAAAATTGCAATCGCCGGGGTCATAATGGAGTTGTTCCGAGCTTTGATCAAACGATTCCGTTAGTTGTCTCGTCAAGAGCAAACCGCCATGAGTCTAGGGACCGACGGTTAATGGGAGTCGTACAAAGCTTTGCCCGAAAACCGCAACATGTGGGAATGCTCGCGAGCATATATACGGGAGGGAGAGAAAGAGAAAAAGAGAGAGAGAGAGAGAGAGCATTTTTTTTCGAGCACGCGTCGATGCGTTTCTCGTCAGCGAGCAAGCAAACAGACGAACTCTTTCACCGTGCGCTTTCGCAGAGAGATGCGCAGCGTAAAAAAAAAGTGTAATTTATGATTTACGATTATATATTACGTCATGGAGAGGAGTATAATATAAACGACATTGAATGATACATAATTTGTGCCGCGACATCTAAATAATTAAATAGCTTTCGGTAAGCCCGATTATTCAAATAAACAACTGCTGTGTTGATGGATTTTGCCGTGTAATTATTAAATATTCTCTGCTTTTAATGATTTTTTTAATAGCCTGCCAATTTCATCGCACTAGGGAAACTTATTGCGTTTACATTTATAATTCAACGTGTATTCAATATTACCTCATTTGATCCCGTATGAAGGGGGCCAAGATTTGCATATTAATTGTTTTTAATTACAATCGGGAGTTAATTAACGCTTTTGTTTTACAGGAGCCATTCAGCCGATGATTTTCACATGCGAAAGGAAACAGCTGTAAACCGCAGCTGAAGTAGAACTCGTTTCACTGCCCGCGCGGTGATCGAAATCGCGCACGGCTGAGCAGAGGCGTACCTTTACTACTTACGCGACACGGTGCTCGTAAACATTCTCCACTACAAGTAACGTAAAATTCCTAAATGTACTTTTATTTTATTTCTTTGAATGTTCAAAGGCCACGTAATATAAACTGACTATTGTCATTGTAATATAAAACCAATTACGAGTATATATTTATTGAATTCTCACTGAAGGTCGATTTTATCAGTAATTATTCGTATCATCATTTTCTTTCTCTTCCCCTTCCTCCTCCTCTTTCTCTCTGTTTAATGATATAATAATATAATTGTAATAAAAGTTTGTTTCATAAATACGATGCCAATAATCAGTGCAAATATGTAGCTTTTCTGTATCGCTATAAATTGGTAAATTGACATTCAAATGCGTGAGTAAAAAAAAAATAAGATTATGGAAAACCCGTACGCTTGGAAATGCGGATATCATAAATTCAAGCAGGCGGCCGCGGAAAGCAAATCGCAAGGGTAACTCGAAGGAAGATCGAAATGCTTTATAACGTCGTAAACAAAGCCTCCTTCCCGATTTCACGATTCTCCCCGGGCGCGTCAGACGAGCTTTTTACACTCCCACGGCGTCGTAAATCTTCGCTCTCGCATTAACGGCAACGTGAAAGCACTGAGAAGAGCTCTCGCACGAGCGAACGCGGATAGCTCGTATTCGCCCTAGACGTTTCCACTGTTTATATCGTCTTACGCTTTTCTCTCATACCTAATAATTTTATACAATAATCCCTTTTACTCCCCCTCCTTCGGACGCCTGCAACCACATCCGCAGCTTGCAGCTGCGCCGTGATATTCTGAATTTTTCACCGCGGCATATTTAAAACGCCGTGTCATTAAAATAACATGCGAATAGAACAAGATAACGTGAGTAGAATCAAAAGCTTCGTGAGAAATGCACATTCGATGGAATCTTTATAATTTTTTACGGTAAAAATTTTTAATATACAATCTCATGATCTTTTGTAATAAATTAAAGTAAAATTTATTTTAAAAAAATAATGTAAATTACAACATTATTTTTGATACATCATTATAGGATTTCAATGTTTAGCTCGTGTCGCAATTATTGATCGGCCGTAAAGTTTTACTGTAATTAGATTAGACCGAACGTCGTCGTTCTCCTAGTATAGTTTATGACAGATGTATTATATACACCGCGCGCTTTCAACATGAACGTTCGTCAAACGGAGGCTTCTTTATTGGACAATCCAATTTCAGGGTCATCGCGTACACACGCGAGCGCGTCCACGTGTCCGCTTGAATATTTCAACGATTAATTAACTTACCTTCAAGGGTGGTCTCGTCGGATCTTTCCGCAGCTCCGCGAAACGTGCCTCGAAACTGTCGTCCCAGTACTCCCGACTCCGCATCCACGAGGGCTGCAAGAGAAGGTAAACAACGGTTAGAAATTTCGTGGCCCCCAACCAACCGCTATATATATTGCTTCGTGGCTAATAAAACGGAAACGCCGCAAAGACGTAAATTTCGCGGACTCTGCTCCGCACGCTTGCCCGGAACTACACAGTATCGCGGAATGAGGCAATAACGTACATATTATATATATACGTATGTTGTTATACTTTTGCTCGGTGAAGTCGGGAGAGAAAGAGAGAGAGAGAGAGAGAGGGGGGGGAGGGAGAGACTTGATGGATGTTGGTAATTTCGCGAGGAAAGATTAATCGATCTCGCTCGCTTTTAATTTAATTGTGTTTCGCGCTTATTGCCTAAATGGTACACTGCAATATTGCCGTGTATATCTTTCGCGAGACTTAATAAACCTGTACCCTAATTTCACGCGAGTACACAACAATTTCACGTCCCGTCGAAATTCAATCTGATTTTTATACCCGTCATTTTTTTTGTAGATTTTCACAGACGCTAACTTTATTGAATTTATACCCCGCACGTCGCTATAACACTCTTGTCGAATTACACGACCATTAAGTGCATTTAAATCTGTTTGGCGACACTCGGTTTTTTTTTCCTTTCCGCGACCTCGCGTGCATTTGCTTCTTTTTATTGCCCACCGTGTTAATAACGGCTTTATCGCGGTAACAGTTTTGACGCGATACCTTGTCGATAAGGTAAACGCACGGGTAGTAAAATCACGATGACGTTGACCTTACACAAAAGCTTCGCTTTCCATTGAGATTCCCTCGTGCTGATCTTACGACAAGCGTAGCTTTAGATAACAAGGGCAACGTGCCGCGACTTTGTTTAATATGTAAAAAGTGGATAAGGTATTTTTCCAGACTCTTGAACATTTTTCGAAGCGCGAATATGCGAGAGGATAAAATGAAGAAAAAGAACTATTGTTTTCTAATTGCCGTTTACTTCCACAATTGGAAATATCCCACGATAAGCATTAAAAAATTTTTACGAATAAAGTTTTTGAAGATCCAAATGAAAAGTAAATATGATTCTAACAAGTATTTAAATGTCGATCTAAAAAGAAATGTGATACGTAGCTTTTTGCGAGCTTCGGATGTATTTAACGATCGAAAAGTATAAATCTTTGGGTGATTGATGAAAATCGCTCGGCGAAAGCTTGATTCGTCCCGGATTCGGGTGGTTCCGGGAACGCCCTGTAGCAACGGCAATAATACCGCTTGAATACCGTCTACGGGTGCGAATGGGGCTCGAGGATGGGAAGTAATGAAGTAGAGCGAAATTGGATTTCGCGTGGAATCTGATCCGGCCGGTTCTAAACATCGATTACACGAGGTCCGGACCGCGCCGCGCTGCGCATCGGCATAGATACCACAAAATTCGAAGACTCCCGAGTTCCGACGCGCCTCGTAACCGCGGAAAATCCCGAGCGGGCTCGTGGCGTATATATATATGTAATACAATATCAATCGGGCCATTAAATTTCGACGGTGCCTACCTACTTCGTGCCTGCCAATCAAGATAACGTTTTAACGGCCGGGACGCCGTTGCCGAAGTGACCGCAGACGCTCGAGTGAGCGTAGAGTCGATGCCGGGGGTGATGATAATTAATCACCCCATGCATCTCTCTCTCTCTCTCTCTCTCTCTCTCTCGATAGAGCGGCGCGAAATACGAGATTCATAAATTGATGTTGTTGCAAACCGAATATCGCAAATTACGTTAAGTGATGAAATTAAGGTAATTGATATTGAATTGGTGCTCTAGACATAGAAATCTCAATGCAGATTATCCAATCTACATTATAAAATATGCATTAATATCATGAAATAATTAAAATTTGAAGCGTTCTTGGAGCGAAAATTCATTTTTACGAACCTGTTGAATTTGGGCGCCGATTTTTAATTTTCGCTCCAAGAACACTCCAAACATCAATTACTAATGAAATATGTACATAGTTTTTGCAAAGCACAGCGAGAGATAAGACAAATTTTTTTCAATAAGATCAGCGGAAATATTTATTATCATCAATTGTAATTAGAATTAAATATTAAATTTCAGTCACATCTTTTTATCTTCTAATTAAAAATTTGTAGAACTTTTTAAGTTTCATGATTTTAAAAGAAGTTATTTACAATACGTTGAATGGAAATTTATTAATGTTATGTTAAAATTATCACGAATATTAATAATGCAAGAATGCATAATTGTGTGATCTCACATCAGCCGAAAACACCATATTTCCAATTATTGCAAAAATTGCGTACAAATTTTTTTGCGTACAACTTGTTTAACTAATTTTACTACTCGAAAAATACAATAATTGTTTGAGGAAAGATATGGCAATGATACAATTATTGCATATTAAAACAAAGAACTGAGAACGGCCAACCGAGAGGACGATCTCGTTTTAATTTCTATCAACAGCAAGCCGAGCGAATTAATCACCATAAATCCGGGATCGACGGCGGAGATAAAGCCGAGTCAAAATTAAATCCCAAGTGAAGAGCTCGTCCATCGAGCCCAACGGACTCGCCATCGAGATATATCCCCCCCACCGGAAAGGTCTTCCTCCACGAGGCTCTCCGATTATCCGGCGATCGGTCGAGCTTTCTTGTAACGGAGCTTATCCCGTCGACGTTAATTAAACATCGAAAAGCTTCGCTCCCTAATCCGTCGACCGAGGTAGCTTCTTTCACCTGGGATTATTTAGCCGGGAAAGAGAGGATATTTTCGGATCTTCTCGATTCGATCTCCCCCTTCTCTCGCTTCTTCCTGCTTCAGTTCAAATCGAACCGGATGTTTCTCGCTTTATCAACGGTCAAAAATTTATTTACAAGCAAATTAAATTTTTAATTAAAAAGTAATTAGCATCAAACAATGTCTTTCTACATAATGCGATACATGATCGCGAATTTCACAAATTATGTCAATTCATAATATTTACGTAAACTTTTTTTTTTAGAGAACTAAAAAAATTTATGAAGAAGAGATAATTTTTCACAAATAATTTAAGTTCGGGCATAAAAAATTTCGCGCTCTATTAATACTTTATATGTATAAGTCGGTCAGATTTGGTATGGATTGATTAGAATTTTAGAACTCTATTTTAAGACTATTTTAAGACCGATTTTAATCTCAAACGCCAATTTCAACGGAACCACAACGACGGTTTGTCGATCGCGGGAAAGGAGGGGAATGTTCTTTTGCTCCAATTGCACTAACTATCCCGTCCGGCTTCCCTTCCGGTACACGGGAGCGAATGAAGATGAAGCGTTTTACGGGCTATCCCGGAAGGAGAGGATATTTCCTCGGAGGATAGCGATCTTAGGAAGATGCCAGGGGATGAGGACGAACGGACGGGTCTTAAAGGGATATCGAAGTAACGCTATCTTATCGACACAAGTCCCGCCGGAGACTCCCGGGCAACTGCGTACGGTTTTACAAGAGCCACTTTAACCGTTTTAACGGAAGCTCGTTATTCGCCTCGAAGGCCGATTGGTACTTTCTTCTTCGAAAGCGACTCATTTCAATCGCGACAGCAGTGTTTCTCGAGCTTCGTCAGACGATGTCCGGATGTGGATATATAGATCAAAATTAGCTTCTTCATATTTGCAAGTTATCTCTCAAATTTCCCAAGCGCAAGTTGCTTCCGATTTGTTACTTGATACCAATTGTTACTTAATGCCTAATATTGTCGTGACCGAATTATGGCAGTAATTTTGCAATCAGAAATTTTCAATACCTAATTCTTATAAATTATTCTAAGAATAATTTAATTGTACGCTTTCCGACTGTATGGCGCTCTTTTTCACATCACGTTATGTATTATATCTTTTAGCTTCAATAACGCCAGCACAGGCAATACTATTGCGTGAAATAAATCTTATTATAATAATTGATACTCTAACGAGTGAATATTCTTAGATATCGACTCGTAATAGAGATGAATAATAGAGAATATAATGGCTGCGTTTAGCAGAAAAAGCAGCTTTGCAACTGTTGTGAGATTCTTCAACACGATTGGTTCTTACTTTTAGCTCTTCATGGGTCTAAATGTATAAAGCAATCATATTAAAGAATTTTACAACGGTTAAAGCAAAGCTGCTTTTTCTACTGAATGCAGTCAATATGTTGTATAGTTAAAAAAAAAAGCAAGTATTTTGAAAAGAGCATTAGTCTCTTAATTAAGAGAATCTGATAATTTTTATTGATAGTTCCGAAGCTTAAGATTCATTAATTTTCATCCACATCAAGGACGACGTGCACATGCTAACTGTATACGGCGTCGCGTAGGCGTCGCGTAGTTAACAACTGCACGGAGCGATGCGTGATTCGACGGGAGATCGTCGAATCGATCGGGCCGAGACTGACGTTGCCCGAAATACCGTCGATCCGCGGCGTTTCACGGCGAAATCTACTGCACTCCACAGGCCAGCTTATTCCCCGGAATAAGTTCGCGAACGGCGGGTAGATTGACGTTTCCCGCAGATACTCGACCATCGATCCGCGCGCATCGCCGACAGTCTACTCAAAGTTGAAGCGATGGATAGGATCCCGCGCAATGCATGCAGCGGCGGATTAATATAGGCATACACGAGGCTGTCAGCTGAGATTCCGAAACTCGCGGAACTCTGCGGAAAACGCGTGGAAAAAAAATCGAGTTTCGAGCGTTCGAATTTCATAATTATTAAAAAAAAAATCAAGAATTCATATTCTCTCTTTCTTTAAATTATTTAAAAAAAGATTAGCGATAAATAAAATAAAACGTGGATATAAAAGGTATACAAAATTGATTTTGAAAAACTTCTGAAGATTTTAACACACCATTGATTCTGGAAATAGCCTGTGTATATGTGTGTGGGCTTCTATGTCTGTCGCATCCCTTTCGAAGCGCCTTCAATAGAGGTGCACCGCGCGGCGCTTCGTGCTGCTTTGATGCGTGTATAAGAATTCCTTCATGCAATTTGCGAAAGTACCCCCGACGTCGTTTCAACGAAATGTTATTTTCGTTCTCGTAAAGCCGAAGCGCGGGGCGCGCTGCGCCATCGCGCTGCGCGGCGGGCGCAGCTTTAACCCCGGCGTACTGCATTTTTGCAAGAGTAGATTACGGCAAGTGCCGCGGCTAAAAGACGACCGACGCGATAAAAGCGTTTCTATCCTTAAAAACTGCACCGACTGTACGCCGCACGGCCTGCGGCTCCTCTTCCCTCCCCTCCCCCCTGTCTCCGCCCGATCTGTCCGTCCATTAATTTCACTTCCCTTTTGCGCTTTGACCGCAGCATATCATCGTCACTGTCGCCGAACGATGTGGGTAATCCTATTTGCGGCTCGAAAAATACGGCGTGATTTTAAAGCGGCAAAATGCGCGCAAAATATACTCCTGATTATAGAAAGATCTTTATAATATAGACAGAAACAGTATAAATAGTGCGAAGTTTACTTACAGATTAACTGCCGAACTATTATATTTTTAGATACAAGTAAAGATTCATAATGCGAATGGGAGATCAATTCGGTACTAACTTCGCGAATCATATTTCGACGGCATAACGTACAAGCTTTGAAAGTTATTTATACAGAAATGATACTTGGAATTAATTTTTAAATCGTCATGAAAGTTTACAGCCATATTTAATCACTGGATTATATATTAAATTATTGATATATCGGGCCAAAGGTATAAGTAAACTGGCGAACGCGTTCGATATATGTACGTATCGGGCTTCAATTATGCACGTTATTCGACGTCAAGGAGCAATTTTCAAGATATACAATCCCGCGGTTGTGGATTAAATGCGCTTTTCCATCTGTCGATATTCTTGTGTTAAGCTGCATCGTCCGAGAATGAAGCCATCGGCGATTTAATCTCGTTTGTTTCGATAGAAAAAAAAAGCGGGGGAGGGGAAGAACAGGCAGAGAGAACGAAGGAAGATGTTCTCATTTGTCACAAGTGACGTGGAGAGAAACCGAGCTTGTTGGATATGGGGTTGTAACAAAGTGATGTAACAGCGCGTGAAATACGTCGAATTAATTGCCTCGAATTGCACTTGAATTACGCGGAGATTTTAATTATTGTACATGAATTATCGTATAGAGAGAGAGAGAGAGAGAGAGAGAGAGAGAGAGAGAGAAGGGGACAAGAGAACAGGGTGTCTTCACAGAGTGTTAAAAATCGCTGCCTGATTTTAATATAACATGATTTTTAATATAAATCGAGAATACTTTTTATTAATTTAATTTCTCTGCTTTTTTATTAATATTAATTCAATTTTCACACACGCACACGGCGCTGAACGTTAATAATAAAAATAATAATAATAATCTTTATTACGATTCTCTCGCTCCAGAAGACGTCTGATATTAATGCGAAGAGAAATATCCTATGAAATGTTAATTCGCCGAGAGAGACCAGACTTCAAATTTAACTCACTGTCAAATATTTACATTCCTGTATTTTCATACGCCGGCGCTGTACAAATTCGATCTCTCTCGTGCTGTTTCCATTTTAATTTTCCCCTCACATCCGGAATTGATCCAGAAAAGACAGAATGGCGCTTACATTACATTCACTCATCCAACGATTTAATACAATTAAAAGCCAATTCATCGCTCTTCGGGAATTTCTTCGGGAAAAAGAAACGCCCGAGAGTGATCAGCGTCCTTAAATACGACAGTTATATGTATATACCACACTGAACAAACTTGACTCCGCTATTGAGAGCGGAGCGTTTCGCCGAGTAAACGAAAGAGAGACGTTAAGAGAGGTAATTATACGCGACGGAGTACTTCTCGCCGCGAAAAATAAATTGACGGCGAACGGGAAAGCGTTGGAGGGGAGGAGGGATCTGCACTGACGGCAGTTTACAATACCCCCCGGAGAAACGACAATTCCGCGAGAGAGAAATTCGATATCGAGCGTAGGAGAGGACAGGGAGGGTGGAGGATACAGTCTGGGGTGCCGAGAGGGTGCCGCCGCTCCCAGGTTTATTTTCCTCCTCCTCGTCGTCGTCTAATAGCGCGTCAAAGGAGACACGTAAACGACGGCAATGACGGGGCCGGCGAAGCGAAGGCAAATGGGTGCATCCAGCGCACTAAAGCGCTCCTTTGTTCCCGACACGTGATTGACGGAGAGTGGGTTCACGGTTTCCCTCTCGCGCGCGACGCGCGCAGAGGAGAGGAGGAGATTACCGTCGAACGCATATCGGCGCGGCGGGGGAGGGGGAGGGGGGCGATGCACTCGACGACGCGACGCATATCGGCAAGGATGCACACTCCTGACCTCGTTGCGCGCGCGTTTATCGCCGTCAATTTACGCGCGGGGTTTAGTTTCGCGGAGAAAAAAAAAGAGTCACTCGCGTCGCTCGCGAACTGACGTTTAGGAGGGGGTGGAATAATCTTAACCTTCTTGCATCAGAGTCTTAATTAGACGATCGATTACTCGTCGAGGACAGCCTTGTCGCCTCGTCGCGCGCGTTTACGATAACATCACATTTCTCGACCAAAAGCTGTATGTTTCTTTAAGTTGACACGATCGTAATTGGTTCGGCGAGGCAACACGAAGCGAACGAACAGCTCAGCTATCGTTTGTCTATCGAACTCAAAAATTCATTGACCTGAACGTTTTTAGAAAGATCGATTCGAAATCGGTCGGAGGACATCGTTAAAATAACGAACGACGTTCTCGTGCTTCGCGCGCGCGATCGTCACGAGCGGCGCAACAACGTCACGAGGAAGAGCGCGGCGGACAAATTGTTCTATACGAGACGCGAATAAAATTATTCTCTCGCCGCATTATCGCGCGATCGCGTCGGTCGCGATCATACGGCGAGCGAAACAAAATTTACGGCCTGTAATGCGTGTAATGCGCCGTGCGACGATGCGCAACACGTTGTCGACGCGACGCGACGCGACGCAACGATGACGCGGGCGCATTTTGTTCAACGAGTCCGCGATAAATTACGTTTCCCCGGAAACGTCCGCACCGCGGTGGCGTCGTCCCGGTGACGTCGTATCGCCCTAATTGCGCATACCACGGCGCCTGGAAATTTCCATCGGAAAAGATCGAGTCCGTCGAGTCTCGGTGACTTTTACGCGCAGAGGAATCGGCATCACGTTCCGACAACGCTCTATGCGGAAATTAAATGAAGAAGCATTCGTGGAGAAAATAAATCGCACAGTTGGATACATAATGACAGAATGATTAAGAAATTTTATTTTTTAATAAAGCGTTTTTACGGATTTTATGTAAAATTATTTAAGATTATAACATAATAATGATACAATTATTAAAATAAATAAATGTACATATATATATACCTATATATAATTATTTATTTTAATGAATACAAGCATATATATATATATATATATATATATATATACTTTTATTCTAATTGTAAATGAGAATGTATAGATACATAAAACTTAAAAGAGAATTATTAAGAAAGTGTGATCTGTCGCGATGACAGTAATTAATAGATATTATTAATTAGATGATGTTATATGATTGATGTGTTAATTCTTGATTTAAACTGAAATTTTGAAGTCCGAATCGGAGTTGGATTTGTTTGAAACGCGTCGAGTTTAACTCTTAACGGACTGAAATTGCCAAATCGATCAGGCATGTAGAATACTCAACAAATGTATTGTTCAGACAACTGTTTAGATAGACAATCGTTGAGAGTGATTGCAAATTCAACGGTAGTTCCTGCGGAACGATAGGAAAAAACAGATTTGAAAATACCGCGGATAAAAATATTGGACTTTTTGACAGAAAACGGCAAATAATTTTACTTAATCGATCACAAATCGATTTATAAAACAGAACGATTGCTGCGCGTTATGTAGACACTGCAAGAAAGCGGCTTAAAATTATTGTTAAAATGACTCAATAATTGAATGTTGTTGTGTTATTGGAAATTAATATTATTAATGTAAAATACCGTGTAATAAATGCAGTGTATATACATTACCATGTTTAATGATATACCTATCATTAAAAACCCCATTAAAAATGATCAAGGTGCATAACAATCCATATTGCTGATGCACTTCGCGTCAATCGATGAACTGATATGATTGATGACTGTAGTTTAAATATATTAAAATGCTATAAGGTTATATATATATATATATATATATATATAATAAATATATATATATAGTGTTAGAATGTAGCGATATTATCGATTATCACGTCACGTTGTGTGAAGACGATAATGCGTCGAACGAAGTTAGTTCAATTCGACGCGTCGCTCCGACGGTGCTTTAGGCTGTTTAACAATATGACGCATAGATTGTACGCGGTAGGTCGGCAACACATGCACAATATAATGCGTTTAGAGTGTAATAACGCGAGCGACAGAACCGCTCGAAAATGCATGTCATTGATGTATTACTCCATTAACTACGTCATTTGGCGATTCTCAGGACAGCGTTTATAGAAGAACAGAGGCGTGTAGTAAATAATATGAATATATGAAGATTCATTTATTCATAATTAATAAACCACGTTTTTATTAATTTCAATGCGTCTTAATCCAAAATTTACGAAGAATTGTAATATAAATTTTTTGGTAAGAGAACATTTTGATGAAGGTAAATTTAAAATGTAATTAAAAATGATTAAAAATACAATTAAAGATACAATAAAGTTTACACACAAATAAAGCTAAAATTTAAAATTTATATTAGTTAAAATTTCAATAAATTGACATCATTTGAGATTTCGCGTCTTTATGGGAATTCACTTAACGGCGATTGAGAGCGAGATTATAGGTTTAGTTATTTGCATTTTTGGCTTTCGTGGTCATTATCGTGTCAGGACATTACCGAAATCGATCAATGGAGAGGAAACACCTGATAGCCGATAACCGAGAGCGGAATTTTGGTCGAGGGAATTTAGTGTATAATATCTGAGCACATAACCGCGGCTATGTTTCATAGCTTCTGCAGTCTACATGTCTTCTGCTACACAGCGTGAGATTATCGTTTACATAGCTGGATTATACTCGTTTGTTAGAAATATAACGTTTGCTGGACAAATACAATTTCGTCTCGACCACAAGATCTATGTACGATTATACAAAATCAAAGTATCAAATCCACGAGACAGGAAAGAATTTGTCGTGTTTCGCAAAAAAAAGAGATTAATTACAAATATTATCTAGCCTGACAAAATTAAGAGAACGATATTATAAATAAAAAAAAACAATAAATATGTATTATAAGGAATAGGTGTGCTCGACTAATTTAATTGTAATGACACAATTTTCTGCATTGGAATTGTAGTTGATTAAACGTGACCTTACCTCGATATTGTACGAGTTCCTTCGCCTAAGGAAGGTATGGTCAAGGTGTCCACGACATAATGCGTTTAGAGGTCTTGTTATTTTTATTATGCCTTACTCCAGTCCGGAATTCTTACACAAGGTTAATTCACGACGCCGATATAGGTGGAATCGATCGATAGTATTAGAAACCTGTCGTGACACTTTCACTAAATCTCTGACAAAATGCGACTAGCCTTCTTAGAATTTATAAAAAATATTTTCCAGATATATAGGATGATCTAGATATAAATTATTTCGATTAGCGCGAGAGATAAAAAACTGTATTAGCACAGCGGACGCGATAGTTAGATATTTTTTATTAAATTACAGAGTTTCCTATGTTATTTTTATGAAATTACAGAATTTCCCCCGTAGAGAAGTTCCACGCAACCAGCAGATCGCTCGTGCGTGATAAAAACATGAGAATGCATTCGATTCAGAGATACGCGAGATTATCATGTAATACGCGCGAACGAACGGCAAATTACAAAACTTTTATTTCATAATTTTTATTCGGGCGAATCAAATGACGATATATTGGCAAGTTTACAGGTACACGTGTTTGCACGGGTACTTGTGTTCGTGGCTTCATTATTATTATACATAGGTATATTTCCCCGAGAGAAAATAGGTGAAAGATAAAGCAAATATCTGCAATGATATGAAACTGGGTTAGTGCGCTAAATAACGAAACAAACGCGAATATCGATATATTTCGCAAGCTGTATGTTTCGTAAGGAAGGGTATCACAATTTTTCACCCCTAATTGACGTGTACATTGGTGGCAATGGCATTGGTGACACCTCTAAATATTCAGTATAAAGCTATTTGGAAAATATGTCACGATACCTTTATTTTATCACTTGTTTTCTATATATATATTTTTTTAATTGCAACGAATCGAGTTTATGAAAAGTGATAATATTACACCAGAAATATTATTCATATCATAAACGATTAAATTAGTACAAGCTAATATCGGCCACATTATTTCCCACAAACAATCCATTAGCAATTATTTATAGAAGTTACATACAACTAATATGTACTATTGCAGCCCTGCATTGCAATATTTCGACCAATACACAATTTTAGTTATTAATCATTCGATATATCGCTTTTCCGGTCGATATCGAGTTCTGCATTTGCAATTCTAAACCAAGTCGTCGGACATGTAATATTTAAAATACGCCTTCCTATTTGCAAATTTAATAAAACCGTCGTTTTTATTCCCCCCTCCCCACACCCTCCGCGTGAGATATCGCTTCATAATTCATAGGGGGCACGTAATCGTTGACACTTTATCGACGTCCCGCGGAAAAAGGAAGAAAAATTGCGGGGGCGAACAAAGAGTCGCGCGAAAGCAAAGTACGCGGTGTAATCAGATTTTATTGAGTAGCAGCACAAACAAGAGCAATCCATCAACGTAGCAATAATCGATTGAAATCCGATCGTCTTTTATCTTGCAGCGCAATTTCGTAAAAGCGTCGGGATTCTTCAGATATCGGTTTACATTCAGCATCGCGCGTCATTGTACGCAAGAATGATCGATACAGACACCGCATATGTAAGGAGTACCCTTTTTTTCTTATATGAAATTTCGAATTTTTCCAATTATTTCGAAAGGAAAAATTACGAATTTACATTTGAAGTTTGGAAATAAATAACAGTTTTTGCAAGTATTTATCACTATATTTTCTTTTTTTTTTTTTTACAAAATTTATCATCAACAAAATATTACAGCCGCAAACATATAGTTTCAATTAATTTAATAGGCATTTTTACCCCCCTCAATTTTCTGCCCTCATCTGTAAAAAGGTTGACGTACCGTGTTTTTGCAACGTATCGTCTCAATTCGTCGTTAATATAGAAAAACCGACGCGATGCATCTTCGTTCGAATTTCGAAGAGCTATAGGCGCTCGTGATCATATCGAAAGATAAACCTCCGTTTTCCCACCGTTTATTTATCCGGAATGCGCCGCTCTACAAGCCCGGCACGTATACGTTATGTCTCGCGTAACGTACGTTCTTCTTTTTTTTTTCCGCGCTGTACAACCGGGCGATGGCACGGTAACTCGAGTCGAAATAAGATCCCCGCTGATCAAGAAGACCCACCTTTCACGGGATCCGGAAACGTGTTCGATGACGATGACGGCAACGGTGAGAGAGAGAGAGAGAGAGAGAGAGAGAGAGAGAGAGAGAGAGAGGAGACGGAGACACACAGAGCGCGGGTCCCTTTTCTTCCGTCGAATTCTAAAGTATCGACTTTTCAATTGGGTCACGTATACATCGATTCTACATTCGCGCCACTCTAAGTACAGGGTCTGAAGATAGCGTTCATGAGTTTTATATATAGGTATATACGCAATTACGTGATTGAACTCAAAATACCGAGTCAGCAATGAGTGCAATGACACAAGATGCAACGCGGGAGCGGAAGTAATATTTTCTTAATTGAAAAAGATTTTGTCCCTCGACAAAATCTCCCAGATCCCGAAAATAATCTAGCGAAATCAACTTACACTGTTAAATCTACAGTGTCAAATTTGACCCTATTTAAGTCGCCACTGCTTCTACTTAATATACGATTATTTTTAACTAAAACTACATAGTTATTTTTAAATAAAACAATAGAATTTAACCCATATTTGGGTTAAATTGGAACCGTTTAAATTATTTAACTTCATTGTTTTAGTTAGAATTAACTATGTTAAGTAGGAGCAGTGGCGACTTAAATAAGATTAAATTTGACACTATATAGATTTAACAGTAGGAAATTGAAAATAACAACCAATAATTTTAGATCACGCTTCACGCTTATAGAAATGGAGCATATAGAAATGTGGAAGCATGTGAACGTAAAAAGAGCCGCGAAGAGAAGTTCTTATAGTGGGACGACATTTTAATGTAAACTCAGAATACGGTGACAAATGAAAATGGACGTTTCCTCGGAAATTTTTTAATCTTTCCGGTATAATTTTTTGACATAAAACCAGGAATTTTGAGAACTTTGTACACAAGATATTTACTGTACAAGATTAGACCAAAAAGAATATCATGCACACAACTTACTAAATCTCCGTTTAAATAATTAGTTTAAAACGGGACGCAAAAAAAAAAAACGAAATGCTCGAGAAGATATATCTTAATTTGAGGAATAAAAAGTTCCCTACGGAATTTTAGCGGACTGTAGGTGCAAGATTTATTGCACCTACGAAACTCTTCCCGGGAAACCAGTGGGTCACACTATTTTGCGTACGGAATCAAGTCGCGTAGAGGAAACCTATATATACCCGAAAGAATTCACAGGTGCCGGAATCCGCGCGGCAAAGTGGAAGAAGGCGGTTCGGGTCAGCGGGCGGAAATGTGTTCCTGGAAAATGTGTGCGGCAGGACCGCGCGACACGACAGTCCCTTCGCATTCGATGGCAAGTGGATACGCACGCGTACCGACTAAAGCAGGTTGCGAGAGAGAGAGAGAGAGAGAGAGAGAGAGAGAGAGAGAGAGAGAGAGAGAGAGAGAGAGAGAGAGAACCGGGTTGAGAGTCAACCTGTCTACCTCCGTGTGTACGTGCGTAGGTACACGTACGGTCGGTGCGTGCGAGCTTGTGTGCGTGCATGCCGCATTATTCATTCGAGGAGCAGCGAACCAGGGTAGGTACGACATCGCGCTGTGCGAAACGAAACGGGGCGAGAGGGGTGTATGCAGGGCCGACATGTTTCGGTATGTCGCCCTTGGTGACCGAGATAACGCCGCGGGAGGAACTCGACGCAGAAAGTAGTTTAACTCGCGCCGGATTTCCGTTCTGCATGCCGCGCGCGAATCCTGTTTTTGTGGACGCTCGCGAACGAGGACGCGCGCGGACGAATAGGTACACAAGAATTGACTCGTCCCAAAAAATGGTTTCATTAATAAGGCAACGAATATTTTATTAACATTGCAGCGCGTGGATAATGTCGAAGATGTGAGGAATGCGTAACGATCATTTGTCAATCGCTCTCAATCACATGCACAATTTGTTAATCAAAGCATTCCCGAATAATGATACTTTATAATGTTTTGCATCTTGCACTGTATAATTAATTTGCAGAGTATTAAAATAAAGTATATAACGCGCGAAAGTTGGCAAACTTTCTTATTGGCAGAAAGAACTTCCCAATAAAGCAATAAAGAAAAGAGAAAAGTACTAGTCCCATAATCCTTGCCTTCGCTGCTCCGGAACGAAGATTAACGATTATCCTTGTATAGTATCGTGAAAGTTCCTTACGAGGAAATAATGAATAAGCAGAAATAATAAAACCGTAGACTATTTCTATACCGCTTTATTCTGTAGAACTGCTGCAGTAAACAGACTTTAGTGTGTTGTATGTCTTACACGTGGGCCTCTACAATCGGAAGCTTTTCGGATCACTTCCGGCATTATAGGCTGGCAAGAAGGACACGACATAATCCTTGCCTTCGCTGCTTCGGAACGAGGATTAATGATTGTCCTCTTATATAGTTTCGTGAATGTTCCTTACGAGGAAATAAGGAATAAGTAGACTATTTCTTTGGTTTCATTCTGTAGAACCATAAATAGATTTTAGTGTGTTACACGTCTTACACGTGGGCTTGTATAATCGGAAGCTTTTCGGGTCACTTCCGGTATTACAGGCTGACAAGAAGGACACCACCTGCTATGTTCTTAATTTAATAGTCGGCGTTTCATTAAAGGCGACACGTGTCGAGGGTGTCGTCGTTGGGGTTCTTTTCAGTGCTTAAGAAACATTTAGAGACCTGCCTTAATTGAACTCTTAATGGACGCAATTATGTCATGAATTTTTTAACAGGAGTACTGTTTTTACCAAATTAAGCCAATCAAAGCTGATTAAAATTTAAAACTTCGCATTAAGGATTATCGCGTTACTTCACATTAAAAATATTTGTAAAAAATTATAATTAAAATGAGAAATTAATTCGTCCAGCAGATTTATAATAAATCAAGCATAAAAAGTTCGGAGAGCCTGGAAAAACTGTGTAAATTGTATTTTATTATAAAAACTACTAGCACATGAGTACCTTTTTCCCGAATAAAAAAAAATAAATATGCGCTTCGCGACAATTCGCTGAAAATTTTAGAATGATGACCTTTCAATACTTTGTCTCTTATTGCAGAGATATAGCGTTACCCCTCGCTGCTCCCATGCCGTTTCCTCGCCGGAATATCCTCGCGAGACATGGGTAGTAAAAAAAAGTACGTTATGGAGCCTCCATACGCACTCCGGATAGCTCGATAGCTTCCTTCGAAAAGTTTCCTTCGCGAAGGTAATAGAAAAAGTTTCTCGTCCGTATTATGGCTGGAGGGAGCGGGAGAGGGGGGGGGGGGAAGAACGTCGTCGTCGCGTCCGCGCGACGATGTTTCACGTCCGCCGGTGCCACATTATTATCGATATTTCTCTCATCGATGAAACATACGAAAGCATGTGTCGTCCCCCTCCCCTCCTCTCCCTTGAAATGGTATAACATACAAGAATTAAGAAAACGACACGATCTTCTCCGCGGCAAAAACTCCTCCCCGGACGCGAACGTCTCCGCGGGATATTTCACGAGCGCGCGCGGCGCGGCGAAAGCCGCAAAAACGTGTCGATCGATCGCGAAAGACGGGACGGGAAAAAGGGGGACAACAGAGGGTACGGAAAAGAGCGGGGGAGGGAGGGGGAGGGGGCGACACCACAGAGGAGGATGCGCGCGGATTCCGCGGCAACAGAGGGTCGGAAAATTGATGGTTGGGCAGAGTCCAAAAACTTTCCGGGTTGCAGTCGGCTCTGGGATTTCCATTAGTCGGTACGTCGCGCGAATCGCGACGCGATATTTATTCGGTGGACTTCGCGCGTTTCCAAATTTCCGCCGGCAAATACGGCGACATCGAATAATAGCGGTCTCCCGGCGGTGGACGAGCGGCGATGCGCTTTTTTTCCCCCGGTATACCTGATGGATATGGGACGCGACTGGGAACGAGCGAAACGAATATAAAGCGAGCGACGAGTCGTGCAGTCGAAAGAAATTAAAGTGAGAATAAAGAAGCCAATTTGATATAAAGTTGTGGAGATGATAATTAAAATAAAATAAAAAAAAAGTAAACGGAATATGTAATCATTTTTCCAAGTTGAAATTAAATTATTGTAAGATCGGCAAAAAAGGAAGGGAAACTGTTTATTTAACAATTATCGCAAAGTCGATTGATGAAGGATTGGTAAAGGGAAGAGAAAAAAATTTTTTTTTTGTTTAATCGGAAAGTCGTGATAAAATTACAGTCGCGAGAGTTTCAGCTTTGCGTAATTATTACGTTTATTTTAATTTAACTAACTTACATTTAATTTAATTAATTTAAATCGCTATAAATATTCGTTACAAATCGTTGAATTAGATAGTTAATTTTATTCGCATGTTGAATCTCTAGATAAAATTCAATTCACGATTTTAAATTGTGATATCATAGAGAGTTCCTAAAAAGATTCTTTTGTACTTCGTGTTTCTCTCTCTCTCTCTCTCTCTCTCTCTCTCTCTCTCTCTTTCTCCCGACAGTGCAAACTCGCGAGCAAGACTTCGATTAACTAACTGCAGCGCAGCTCGAGCATGCGAATGAAGAGCGGCTCTCACAAAAGCAAAGAGGCACGTCAGAAGATGAGAAGGGAAGGAGTGGACGAAAAAGGAACGAACTTGATTAAAAGCCGATAATGCCTAACCCGAAGCGGCGCACGGAATTCGATTTCCCGATTTGCGTTCACGGGCGAACGCTTCGTTTCTTTTCCGACAAGAGTCCACTTCCCGCTGAGGAACTCGGTGGATTAACCCGCCCGCCGCTTGGCAATTTTTTAGAGAAAAGATACTCACCGAAAACACGGCAAAGAATACTTCCCCTTTCCTTCACATTCGTATTTTATTTTTGACTCAATTTACTTACAATAGAAGAAAAGATGGGAGAGGAGTGTTTCTGGATAACCAGTAAGATCAAACGTGACGTAAAACCATTTCTGAGTATATACATTTCGTTACGTTTTGTAAAAATAATTTTATCAATTAAAGAACTGGCTGTTTATAATTTATATTTTTCAAATTAAATTACATTATTTAAATAAAATATTACAAATTGTTACGTATAGACGCAAGTGTTCGTGGCAGCAGCTGCACAATTATTATTTAACGTTAAATTAAACATTTAATAATATTTAAATTTAACATATATACACTACTCTCTGCAGTGCACTTTGCAATTGTATTTTCCGGCTCTGTAAAAAAAAAATAAAAATAAAAATTGGAAAAAAACTTTCTCGATTTTCTTCCGAATAACTGAAATGCCGTACATAATCGCACTAATCCTCCGGCCCTCTTCCCTTTCGATTTGTACATTTGCCGGTATCAGCGTATTTTTTATCACCCCTAGGGCCGTTCTCCGTCGTGTTTTCGTGCGATTAACCACGATTCGCCGTCGTTTAATTCGTTCGATCGACACTGAATATATCGCTCCGACCGAAAACCCGCTCGTGTGTAAAGCGCGCGTTAATCGCTATATACGTACGTATACACATGTATAGCGAGTGAAAAATTTCGCCGCGATTATACGCTATCGCGATATATATTTCGTATACCATTGTCGCGCGCACCTCGCGCACCAATTGCGCCGTTAAAATATTTATGCGCAATAAAACCGAGACGCGTGTAATTTTTTTTTTCTTTTTTTCGTACAGCATTTTCTAAACGAGACGCGCGGCTTTAAATCCTCGATAAAGCCTGCAGGGGACGAGGAGGTGAAAGGCCCGGATGTATAATGGACACCGGATGCGAGAGGGCTATAAGCCGCTGCGCGACGTCGGGAAGCCGGCGATGAGAGTTTGTCAAGCGAGCCGTTCTAATCGATAGCCGTCGTCGCGGCGATAACCAGAAAGGGCTAACGGCGTGTGCGATCGTGCGAGGAGCGGCACACGCGAGGGCTTACCGCCCCGCTGATCAATGGCAAATTGAAATTAAGCTCCTCATTTTTCAAACTCGCACGAAACCACGGCTAAACACCGGCTGGCGCGCGCGGGAGCGGCGTAAATCAACTCGATAATCTTTCACGCGACGCAACGGTGACACGCTTATGAACTTTCCGAGATAAAGGGAAAGAGAGAGAGAGAGAGAGAGAGTGTGTGTGTGTGTGTGCGTGTGCGCGAGAGTGATGCAATAATTTGATATCTTTTTTTTTTTAAATGCATTGACAACAAGTCGAGATAAAATCGATTATCGCAATTTGTCACTTTTCTGATAAATGGATACATATAGACATTTTCTTTCATTATACGTCTCCCACGTATGGCAGTCAATGATTAATAAAAATTAAGTGTATATCGAATAAAATAGTGAATTGCAGCGGCGACCGTGTGGACGGAAAGACGGCGGGATTTGTGACAAGTAAAATCGACGCTTGTATTCGAGAAACGGGCGTTTCGCTCAAACGACGTGCCGATTTACGGTTTAGCGACAGGGGGGAGGCTTTATGATTACGGCGTTGCGATTCTAAAACGGCATCGTGATCGAAGGCACTCGTGTTAAGCCGTAATGTCGGTGAAAAGCGCGCGAGAAAGAGAGAGAGAGAGAAAGAGAGAGAGAGTGCGTCCCGCTAAAACGACCGGCGTTTGTTGCCGCAGGAAACGGAAATGCAGCGGCAGCAACGCGATTAAGCACAAAAGCGCGCGCTCGCGCTCGCCCGCTCGCCTGGTTTAGCGCTACGCGTGAGTATTTAATTCCATTTATCGGCTAAATCAATAGCGAATTGTTGTTTCCGACTGGCGCACGGCGGCGGCGGCGGCGGCGGCGGGTATAAAACAGGACGCGTAGCTGGCAGCAGCAGCAACAACGGATTGAAATGCGCACACATACGTACGTGCACGCTCCCGTCTAACGGCAAGCTTAATTAATTCGTCCTTAACTGCGAGTAGCGGGTACACAGTAATAAGCGTTACGGGCGAGGAACAGGCGAGCTGCCGTGCGAGACGTCTAATTAAATATCGATTGACTTGTATGTGCCATCTAAAGAGTGTTGCGTTAACACATGTAAAACGTTACATTTCGAAATATTAGTCTATGATTTAAAGGCAAAAAAACCGCGGTATTTTTCCTTCCTCATAAAGCTATTAACATTTTTCGTCAAGGTTAAACCTATTAATTTGCGTGCAATTATTAAAACAAATTTCTTTTCTAAGGTATTTTCAGATATCTTAACTTTTCTCCACCATATGATGCATCTATATTTAGCATCTATATTAATTTTTCATCATTAACAGATTAGCGTTTTATTTTTTATGCCGTTTGATTGAAAGACGATGTGTAAAGTTAAATATGGAAATGGCATTTGCAGTCGTAATATTTTCATGTATAAAATATAATTATAATTTCTAATTTTTATGATTTAAAAAAGATGAAGGCTGTCAAGAGCCGAGGAAAAAAATCGCACGATTTCTTTAAAGAAAAAAAAATAGTTCATTTATAATCCAACATGATCAAAGAAGGTTGGATCTTTTCGGATTTATCCGTGATTAAAAAAAAGTGGTGCTGTCAGCGCGTTCTATTTGGTGATCCACTCCGATGGAGAGAAAAGAGAGAGAGAATGAGATCTTATAATGCCGGGCATTGTGAGCCCGTAATACTCACGAGCGTAAAAGCGATATTACGAAAATTCGTTTTCCCCTGAATAGCCATGATATCCACGTTGCCTCTCCGTAATATAGAGAACGTTATTATGCGGAGGACAAACGATTCGTTTTAGACGTATCCGTAAATCTCGAGAATATTCCGTGTTGATCTTTCCTGTCTTTCCCTCCCTCCTCTTCCCCTCTTTTTCTTTGAGAAAGATAAATTTATCGCTGTTTTATAGAACTAATTGTTTGAAGAACGACGCTAATAATCGAAATTAATCGCGCATCATTCCGCCTCCAAATTTTTCCTTAATTTCGCGTATGGACAAAGTATACAAAAACAATATCCGAAGAATGTGTTTTTTCATCGATGCATATTTTCGCGAAATGCCAACCTCGACGTATCGTTCAGATTTCCGGAAATTTGACGGTGAAATTTATATAAAAAAAAAAAAAAAATCACCCAGCTGCCAAAAAACATTTTCGACCGCGCGCATGTTTTTTTCCGCTGTGAGAAATTCAATGTGTAAATGCAGATGCGATTGCGAAAAATCGGGTAGGAAAAATCCGACGACGAGGAGGACTTTTATCTCGAGGAAGACGCCGCACAGGAAGCGAAAAACTTCCCGTGGTCTATTTGACTTCTTGTGAGAGATGTCGCCGACATCCGAAGAATGAGAACAGAGTGAGTTGAACAAGGTCGCGCGAGCGAGGAGATCGAGGAGGATGAGAACGGGGGGAAGAGGGGGAGAGAAGCGCGAGCGTAACGAAACGCGATTACATAATTAATGAGAATGGCGCACTTCCGCGGAGGGAACTAATTTCGCGAAATGCGACGAGAGAGAGAGAGAGAGAGAGAGAGAGAAGCGCGTTGACGATGCCGGCGAAGTTTCGACGAGCATGATCCCGGTTTAGAAATCTTTGACTTACAGCTATTTAAGTGCTCGGGGCTATATTTATTTTCGCGTAAGCCGTTCGAAGAGAAATGTGTCTCATTATGTCGGGATATCGAGCGAAAATTGCTAATTACGCAAGTTTCCGAATTAGAAACGTGGAATTAGCACGGCGAGCTCGAGAGCGCGAAAAATGTATGTATTCTGGATACTCTACACGAGAAATTTTTCCCTCTCGATGCATCATCTGTTATTAGATGCTATTTTAAGATGTCGATTAATGGCTTTTTTAAATTTTATAGGATCCTCCTGCTTAAAAGACCACAAATTAAGATACTAAATTGGTCAATAATTCTTCCGCCGAACATAAAGTCTCCAGACAGGCGTTCTGCCGATGTAATTTAGAACACCGTTTTTGTCATTTATTGCTGGTCGGCGTTTGACTCCCCCCCCCGCTCCTTAATAGCGCGACG